>NC_056732.1:303785923-303800923 GCF_019279795.1 Protopterus annectens | reverse complement strand
CAGGCCCCCAAGTCAACCCAGGAAAGGATGACTCGCATATTACTACTACTGGAGTGTGTGTTCAACAATACTGACTCTGTCACGCTGCTAGGCCAGCTACTGGGATGTTGTAGATAGCCATATGTTAATTGTGAATACAACTATGATATACATGTCTGTCGCAAAAATGTGAGAGACCTATACAAGGTATTTGCATAGTGGAATACTGCTGCAGATATGTGTGTTGAACTGCTTGTGATATACTGAGCTCATACCATTCAACTATCCAGTGTTATGCACACTGACCATATGTGTGCCTCCCAATCCCTCTACACCACATGCTCCAGGGACCTCAACCTCATTACCACAATCAACAGAACATGCTGGAGGGACAGGTTCATAACTCAGAGACTGCCCATGCTCTGGAATAGACTTCCCATACATGTCAAGCAGAGCACCTCACTGGCCTTTTTCAAGAGAAATCTTGTTGAGTGGATGGGAAATGGAAAGTTCACCCCAGGATCACTCCAGGGGCTCTACTTGATAGAGGCACCAGGAATTAACAGCAGCATGATACCAGGGCACTTCTATGGACAAGGCTTGGAAAGGCTCCAAGTTCATTGGCCTAGTACACACCTATGAACCTGTATTTGTAGTCATTTACTCATAGAGTTGTGTTATGTGTGGCAAATCACCGGCAACCTGTGAAGACTGACATTACAATATCTCCTTCTCTTTCTTTTGGCTGTTCACATTAGGGGTTGCCACAGCAGATCATCTGTCTCCATTTCCTCCTGTCTTCTGCATCTTGCTTTGTCACACCAACCACCTGCATATCCTCTATCACCACATCCGTGCACCTTATCTTAAGCCTTCCTCTTTTCCTCTTACCTGGCAGCTTCATCCTTACTATCCTTTTCCCAATATACTCAGCATCCATCCTCAGCACATGTTCAAACCAACATAATCCCACTACTCTCTGGCTCGGTCTCCAAACCATCCAATCTGGGCAAACCCTCTAACATCAAATCCCTAATCCTGTCCACCCTCATCACACCCAGTGCAAATCTTAAGATCTTTAACTTTGCCACGTCCAGCTCTTACTCCTGCCTTTTTGTCAATGCTACTGTCTCCAACCTATATAACATAGTTGGTCTCACTACCGTCTTGTAGACCTTCCCTCTCACTCTTAATGGTACTCGTCTATCACAAATCACTGCTGACACTCTTCTCCACCCTCCCCATCCTGCCTGTACTCTCTTCTTCACCTCTCCTCCACACATGTCATTACTCTGAACTGTTGATTCCAAGTATTTAAACTCACCCACCTTTGCAAACTCTACTCCCTACATCCTTACCATTCCTCTATCTTCCCTCCCAAACACATATATTCTGTCTTAGTCCTGCTGAACATCATTTCTCCCCTCTCTAGAGCACATACCCCACCTCTCCAGGGTCTCATCAACCTGTTCTCTACTCTCACTACAGATCACAATGTCATCTGCAAACATCACAGTCAACGGGGACTCCTATCTGATCTTGTCTGTCAACCTGTCCATCACCACTGCAAATAAGCAAGGGCTCAGAGCTGAACCCTGATGTAATCCCACCTCCACCATAAATGCACCTGTCACTGCCACCACAGAACTCACCGCTGTCACACTACCCTTGTACATATCCTGTAACACTCTTACAGATTCCTCCGCCACTCCTGACTTTGTCATACAATACCACAACTCCTCTCTAGGCACCCTGTCATATGCTTTCTCTAAGTCCATGAAGACACAACGCATCCCCTTCCAACCTTCTCTGTACTTCTCTAGCAACAGTCTCACAGCAAGCATCACATCTGTACTGCTCTTTCCTGGCATGAAACCATACTGCTGATCACTAATCCTCACCTCCCTTCTTAACCTAGCTTCCACTACTCTTTCCCATAACTTCATGCTGTGACTGATCAGTGTTATCCCTTTGTAGTTACTACAGCTCTGCACATCACCCTTATTCTTATAATTGGTAATCAAACACTTTTTCTCCACCCCTCATGCATCCTTTCACTTTCCAAGATTACATTAACCAATCTGGTTAAAAAGACCACTGCCATTTTTTCTAAACACCTCCATGCTTCCATAGGTATGTCATCTGGACCAACAGCCTTTCCGTTCTTAATCATCTTCATAGCTATCCTTACTTCCTCCTTGCTAATTTGTTGCACTTCCTGATTCACCATATCCACATCATCCAACCTACTCTCTCTCCCATTCTGTTCATTCAACAGCCCCTCAAAGTACTATTTCCATCTGCTCAACACACTCTCCTCACTTGTGAGTATGTTTCCCTCATTATCCTTTATCACCCTTATCTGCTGCACATCCTTCCTAGCTCAGTCCCTCTGTCTAGCCAATTGATACAGGTCCTATTCTCCATCCTTAGTGTCCAACCTTTCATACAACCCTTCAAAAGCCTCATCCTTAGCCTTTGCCACCTCTCTCTTTGCCATGCACCCCATCTCCTTATAGTCCTGTTTAGTTTCTTAATCTCTCTGACAATCCCACTTCTTCTTCGCCAACCTCTTTCTCTGTTTACCCCCCTGTACTTTCTCATTCCACCAGCAGCTCCCCTTGTCCCCCTTCCTCTATCCAGATGTCACACCAAGCACATTTCTAGTTGTCTCCCTTACTAGCTGTGCTGTAGTTACCCAGATATTTGGTAACTCTTCACTGCCACCCACTGCCTGTCTTAACTCTTTTCTGAACTCAACCTCACAATCACCCTTTTTCAGTTTCCACCATTTGATCCTGGATGCTGCTGTCACACACCTCCTCCACCTCTTGATCAACAACATCATTCCACAGGCCAACATTCCATGCTGCCTAACTACACTTTCCCCTGTCACCAATTTACAGTCTCCAATCTCCTTCAAACAGGCCCTCCTGCATAGGAGATAATCCACCTGTGTGCATCTTTCTCCACTCTTGTATGTCACCCTATGCTCCTCTGTCTTGTTAAAATATGTATTCAACGCAGCCATGTCCATCCTTTTTGCAAACCCCACCACCATCTCATCTTCTGCATTCCTTTGCTTAACACCATACCTACCCATCACTTTTGCATCCCCTCTGTTCCCTTCACCAACATGCCCATTGAAAGCTGCTCCAATCACCACTGTCTTACCCTTGGGTACAGTCATCACCATTTCATTCAACTCAATCAAAGATTTTTCTGTCTCATCTATCGCACATGCAACTAGCGGAGCATATGCACTAACAACAGTTATCATTACACCATCAATGTTCAGCTTCATTAACAACATTTTATCCGACTCTCTTTTCACCTCCAAAAACACCCCTGCGATACTGTTCTTTCAGGATAACCCCTACACTGTTTCTCCTCCCATCCACACCATGATAGAACTATTTGGACCCGACTCTGATACACCTAGCCTTACGCCCCTTCCATCTGGTCTCTTGCATACACAATATATCAACCTTCCTTCTGTCCATCTTATCAGTTAGCTCTGTCCCCATACCAGTCATACTGCCAACATTAAAAGTTCCTACCCTCACTAACACACTCCTAGTCTTTCTCCTGTCTTCCTGCCATATGAGCGTTGGACATCCTCCAGGGTATGTCTGTGAATGCAAAGGCTAATATGCTATCAAATGACTTAAGTGTGTTACAGCAATATTAAGAAACTGCCACTAATTTTGCCCCCCCCCTCATGTATGTGTGGCGTCCTGCAGATGTCCTTCCCTAACAGGTTGACAGGAATGACTGAGCAACAAGATTGTAAATACAGTGTGCCATACTGACATAGAACAGAAATGTATATCAGGTATTACCTGTGCACGTCTATGTATGAGTAGGTGTACCTGGCTGCCTCATAACAGACATGGGATGAAAAATGTCAGGTAAATAAGCTGTACATGTTGTACACGTGTGTAATCTCAGTTTCTGTGCATCCAACAGAGTTAGATTTCTACAGCTACTGGTTGTTGTATTGCCCTGGCACAGACATGGGTATTAGAATAAGCATGATTATCAGGTTGAAATTTCAGAGGTGTCCAACTGTGTTATGACCTTGTGTCCATGCCTACTACAAACAGCCATATGACCACTGACATAGCTGTATGGACACAGCAATATCTTACCTGTAAAACCTGTCTCCACCAAAGAAGAGTAATCCCCTTTGCTGCACAGCAGCAATACACAAACCACATAATTGGTCGCTATGTTGGCCGTACAGGTCAGAGTAGGAGCAGGCACCAACTTGGCAGCGAGTCAACCTTTGTCTGAACGAGCATATACGGTCCCACCTGGATTACTGTAAGACTGACTATGGTGAGTACAAATTGGACACATCCACCAAGGACAGTCACAAGGCCATCTTCACATATGCCTGCAATCTCAGAGCCGTCAACACAACCCACCCTGTAATGGTGGTCAATCACACCACATACACACACATCATAGCTATAGGCAACCTGCTGCAGACAGGTTTACGGCAAACATCACCCCCCCGGCTCACCATTAGTGTAGGTGGATATGCACATCAGCAGGGAGCAGGTGCATACTGCCTAATCAAGTCAACAAAAGCAAGTCTCCATGGGACCTGAGAACACTCTTGTCTGCATCCTAAAATGAACTCAGGCATATGCTTCCAGCTCCATTACACACTGTATGCAAACAAAGCCTGAGCACCATTGACATCCCATCTGCAAGGAAGACGGCCACTGTCATCCCCCTACACAAACTTGAATGATGAATGGTGGTTTATGCAATGTACTGGCCGTCACTGAGGGGAACATGGCACATCAGGATCAGGAGTGCAATGCAGGTTCATAGTGTGCTGATAGATGACAGGGGTATAATGTGGTTGTAAGTGGTGGCTAATGATAGACAATATTGATGTGCTGGCTCTGTAAATAACTCTGGGAAATGTCTGTGGTCCTGTGGTGTGTTTCCCTGTTTATGTCTTCCAGGTGCCATACAGTGTCAGCTGGCGTACCCTGCTGAGGAAAATGCAGCCATTACAAAGGCAATACTACAGCACCATGTGGTGATGTTCATCCAGGGCTGACAAAATCTGTGGGAGCAGACTGCCCTGTGAGGCAACCATCTCCACAGAGTGAACACCTTCGGCCACCATGGCTGCACATATGATCAGGTCAGGCACTGGGCAACTGACCTGATACGTCGTGCCCGGCAAAAGACTGCTGCCGTGGCTAGGGACCATTCCACCACAGGTGGGGGGTCCTGCTATGCAGGCCCCACTTACACCAACAGAGGAGCTCCTTGCCAACCTTGGAACAGCCCCCATACAACAACCAACACATGAAACACCGGTTGTGGAGGTGGGTGGCACCCAGGCAACAGGCGAGGAGCATCCAGGTAAGGCCACAGTGCACATCAATTTAAGTATGTAGAAGTCATACTGTCTTCAAAAGAGTATCTAGATGCATATTCCACTTAAGTACAAAAGCACCACTGGACACCAAGGCGAAGTTCCAAACCTTTTATTCACAAGTTAAGTGCTCTTCTGTTGGACTTCTTCAGAACAACACATGAAAGAAAGTCAACCCTTTTTATACACACCTTAAAACCTGTTTAATTAAACAATTGAATAATTGGTTTATAATAAAAAATTATTATTATTATATTTAAAAAAATTTAAAGTGTGGTTTAATGGGGGAATCTGTGATGAACAAGAGAACGAGTTAAAAAGACCAAGTTATTTCAATCACCCCCTTAACGGTTGTGTAGGGACATATGAGAGAATGTGTGAGATTGATATTAGAGATGGTTATAGAGAGAAATCCCATAGGATGCCTAGTAATTTGTCCATAAGTGAGAAAACCATACTGAGGGAGTTGGCCACAGATACCAATATCTGGATAATGAAGTCGGATAAAGGTAGTGGGGCTGTAATCCTTGATAGGTGTGATTATTCGGATAAGATGACAGCCCTATTGACTGAGGATACCTATTGTGAGAGCAATCGTAATGAAATTCATATAGTGTATAAGAGGCTGGATCTTTTAATAGAGGACATGTTATACCAAGGGCAAATTAATGAAAAGGAATACTGATTTTTAAGGAACGATTATCCAGTAATATCAAACATTTTTGGTATTCCTAAAATCCACAAAGGCCTAGACTCACTAAATTTTAGGCCTATTGTGAATGGTAAAAGGGCAAAAACCTGCTTTTTAAGTAAGTATTTGGACCACCACTTACAAAAGAGGTTAGGAACATTTTCCTATATCACCAAGGATTCTTGGCAATTTTTGGACCAATTGAATGGGGTTACTATCACTGAAAATACCTTTTTAGTTATTATAGATGTATGTAATCTTTTTTCTGTGATACCCCATGGTGCTGGGCTAGAATGGCAGGGAGTGCAGCTTGGTAAGACCCATGTGTTTGAACAAAATGAAATTAATGTTAACCACCTTGATGGAGGCAGTTTTAACCAACAACTTTTGGCATTTTGGAGGACAGTATTACAAGTAGGTGACTGTTGTGGCTATGGGGGTGGCATGTGCCCCCATATATGCCAATTTTGTTATGTCCCACTGGGAGCAGGAATTTATTTTTCCTAGTGAATTCTGGGCATGTTTTAAACACCATACTAGATTTTTGGATGACAATTTTGTTGTTTGGGATGGACAAGAAGAAATGTTAAAAAACTTCCTTCAATATATTAATCATACAGTTGAATTTTTCAAGTTCACCTATGAGTATAATAGAGACATGGTGTCTTATCTGAATGTGCTTTTGACCATTGATAGTGGCAGTAATACCCTGAGATCTAATATTTACAGAAAACCCACATTTTATAACTTCTATCTGGAATTTTGTAGTTGGCACCCTTACCATCAGAAAAAGTCTATTGTCAAGGGACAGTTTGTAAGGGCTGCCAGAATGGTCACAATAGATCATGATTTTTTTGTTGGAGCTTGACTTTATGATGGAGTTGTTTATCAAAAGAGGTTACCCTGAAGCCCTGTGTAGGATTTTGGCAAAGGAGGTTAGAACCAAAAGAGTGGGTGTGTGTGTGTGTATATAAGCCTATACTTAGAGGGATCATCGATTCTAACATGGTAGAAGGCTCTAACATGCTAAGACATGGTAATTCAGACTTAAGAAAGATGGATGATGGGTTACTGTTTATCACTACTTTCAATCAGGATGCTGAATGGGTCAGTCACATCATCCAAAAGAATTGGAGATTGTTACAAGCTGACCGTGCCCCTATGGATAAGGTGGGGGGACCCCCAGGGTAGTTTTTAGAAGAGATAGATCATTTAAGGAGATTTTGGAATTGGAGGCTCATATTGACTTCCACCAGTGTAGTAGAGCACTTGGTAATTTCAAGTGTGGTAGATGCAATGTATGTACACACATTTTTGAGACTGGTGAAAAAACACGCATCAATGAGAGAACATTCCATTTTCACGGACATTTTAATTGTAACAGTAAGAACTTAGTATACATGGCCAAATGTGAACACTGTTCAACCTTCTATGCCAGCAAGACTAGTAGGCATTTTAAAGACAGAATTAAGGAACATATTCTTGATATCAAGAATGTGAAGACTACCAATGCATTGGCAAGGCACATATTTAAAAACCCATGTCATAGATTTAAATTTGTTGTGTTACAGCAATTGACTAAGGACAGACAGGGCAGGGTTCTGGACCTAGATTTAGATATCTGTGAGCTGAAGTGGCAATTGAGGCTAGATGCCACCAATTTTCCGGGTATCAATGACAATGTTAGTAAGTATAATAGCTATACTGAAACTAAAGTATATTTTAGGTTAACACCAAAATGTTTTATGGATCATGTAGTTTATTTATATGGTTTGTACTCATTTATTTGGGTTTTAACATGTATTAAAAGGGGTTTTATGATTGGGGTAAGTGAATGGGCTTATTCATGGGTTAATTTTTTATTATAAACCAATTAGTCAGTTGTTTAATTAAACAGGTTTTAAGGTGTGTATAAAAAGGGTTGAGTTTCTTTCATGTGTTTTTCTGAAGAAGTCCAACAGAGGTTGGATGAAAGTGCTTAACTTGTGAATAAAAGGTTTGGAACTTGGCCTAGGTGTCCAGTGGTGTCCAGTGGTGCTTTTGTACTTACGTGGAGTGTGTTTTCCTGGTTACTAAGTTATCTAGATGCATATGTCAGTTCAAACTGCATTTGTGGGTGGGGTTTAGTAAAGCACACAAGTGCACATCTATGGCGAGGGACAGCAAATTGTGTACTATCATAGCTTGCACTGTACCTGTGCAGACACGTAGCAGTCATCTTGTACCAATGCCAAATGTGAGTCTGTTGACAATACCTCTCCCCCACAACTACATAGGTACCTCTAGTCTGCATGTGGGACAGCAGCCTGAAGCCGGTGAGTATGAGATTTTCCTGTTGTGGCTCACCAGTACCCCAGGAATGTTAAGGTCATGCATGTGACCATGCACACAACTGTTACTCTCAGCTATTTTGCAATGTCTGCATGTTCATTTGTGGTGGGGGAAACTGCACTGCATCACAGTGGTCATCACAGGGGCCTATTTGCATGAGATGTCACATATCTGTAGCATAGCTCACAATCTGTCATTGCAGGAAATCTGGATAAAGACTGACAAAATGGCGGGACGATGGCTCAAAACTAGGGATATATTTTATAAATTAGTGTTATACAGTGCATATAAATGGTGTACACACACCTGTTAGAATGCCAGGTATTTGTAAAATACAAAAATGAGAGCACAATAACACATTTCCGAACCCTTCCAACCTTTCATGTGACCTATAACCTGTACATCCAGTTGTAAAATAAGCACATCTGGTAGCGGAACAGTTATGACACATACAAAACTTACAAGAAGCTAGATGCATACATGTGCACAGGCTGAAGCTAATACTGTGTTGAAGCAGCTTTTGATATTATTACAGCATTACATATTCTTGGGTACACATCTGCCATCAATTACAGGGACTCTTTGATTAACAGCAAATAAGGGTTAGCTGTCCTAACAGGATCACCCTAAATTTACTCAGTTGCTTTCTACAGCAACAGCCATAGTTCACATACACCTTTCAAAGCAGCAAAGGGATCTCATTTGTGAAAGGTATCAGCTCAGAGAAGGGTACACACACATTTCCACAGCATTGCATATATCATGGAACACAGTGAAGACAGTTGTCACATGGTGGTGGAAATATGGGACAACAGTGACATTGCAAAGAGCTAGACATCCCTCCAAATGTGTGGAAAAGACAAGACCCAAACAGGTGAGGGAGGCTGCCAGGAGACCTACAGCAACAATACCGGAGTTGCAGGAATCACTGGCAAGTACTGGTTGTGTACTACATGTGACAACAATCTCACGTATTCTCCACATGTCTGACCTATGGGGTAGGTTTGAAGATGAAAGCCTTGTCACACGTAGAACAACATCCAGGTCTGGCGGATTTCTCAAGAGAAATACATCAGGTCCCCCAACAGCATGTGATGAAATGTGTTATGGTGTTATGAGTCCAAGGTTGTACTTTTTGGCCACAATACCAAAAGGTTTGTTTGGCACAAGAACAACACTGTGCATCACCAAAAGAACATTATCCCCATGGTGAAGAATGGTGATGGCAGTGTCCTGCTTTGGGGTTGCTGTTCATTAGCAGGAAGTGGGCCTGTAGCCAAGGTGGAGGGGATTAGAAGAGTTCAAAATACCAGTCCCTTTTGGCCCCAAATCATCATGTGTCTGCTAGAAAGCTGTGGATTGAGAGAACTTACACCTTTCCACACAACACTGACCCATACCATACATCAAAATCCATAAAAGAATGTCTTCACCAGAAGACAATCAGCATTTTGGAAGGGCCTAGCCACAGTCCACACATACATCCAATAGAGAATCTGTTGGGTGCCCTGAACAGGCCTGTTCAGAAGTGATGCCCTCGCAGTCTGAAAGTTGGAGGGCTTCTGCAAGGGAGAGTGTACAAATATTGCTAAGTCGAGATATGCCATGCTGATACACACTTTTCCAAGAGGACTGACTGCTGTTATGAATCAAAAGTTGCTTTAACAAAGTATTAGTTTAAGGGTGCAGTGGATTAGCAAGGAGGAAGTAAGGATAGCTATGAAGAGGATGAAGAACGGAAAGGCTGTTGGTCCAGATGACATACCTGTGGAAGCATGGAGGTGTTTAGGTGAAATGACAGTGGAGTTTTTAACTAGATTGTTTAATGAAATCTTGGAAAGTGAGAGGATGCCTGATGAATGGAGAAAAAGTTTTTTGGTACCGATTTTTAAGAATAAGGGTGATGTGCAGAGCTGTATTAACTATAGAGGGATTAAACTGATCAGTCACAGCATGAAGTTATGGGAAAGAGTAGTGGAAGCTAGGTTAAGAAGGGAGGTGATGATTAGTGATCAGCAGTATGGTTTCATGCCAGGAAAGAGCACTACAGATGCGATGTTTGCTCTGAGAGTGTTGATGGAGAAGTACAGAGAAGGTCAGAAGGAGCTGCATTGTGTCTTTGTGGATTTAGAGAAAGCATATGACAGGGTGCCTAGAGAGGAGTTGTGGTATTGTATGAGGAAGTCGGGAGTGTCAGAGAAGTATGTAAGACTGGTACAGGATATGTACGAGGGTAGTTTGACAGCGGTGAGGTCTGCGGTGGGAGTAATGGATGCATTTAAGGTGGAGGTGGGATTACATCAAGGATCAGCTCTGAGCCCTTTCTTATTTGCAATGGCGATGGACAGGTTGACAGACGAGATCAGACAGGAGTCCCCGTGGACTATGATGTTTGCAGATGACATTGTGATCTGTAGTGAGAGTAGGGAACAGGTGGAGGAGACCTTGGAGAGGTGGAGATATGCTCTAGAGAGAAGAGGAATGAAGGTCAGCAGGACTAAGACAGAATATATATGTGTGAATGAGAGGGAGGATAGAGGAATGGTGAGGATGCAGGGAGTAGAGGTGGCGAAGGTGGATGAGTTTAAGTACTTGGGATCAACAGTTCAGAGTAATGGTGAGTGTGGAAGAGAGGTGAAGAAGAGAGTACAGGCAGGATGGAGTGGGTGGAGAAGAGTGTCAGGAGTGATTTGTGACAGATGAGTACCAGTAAGAGTGAAAGGGAAGGTCTACAAGAGGGTAGTGAGACCAGCTATGTTATATGGGTTGGAGACAGTAGCATTGACAAAAAGGCAGGAGTCAGAACTTGATGTGGCAGAGTTGAAGATGTTAAGATTTGCACTGGGTGTGACAAGGATGGACAGGATTAAGAATAAGTATATTAGAGGGTCAACCCAGGTTGGAGGGTTTGGAGACAAAGCCAGAGAGGCAAGATTACGCTGGTTTGGACATGTGCTGAGGAGGGATGCAGAGTATATTGGGAAAAAGATGCTAAGGATGAAGTTGCCAGGTAACAGGAAAAGAGGGATGCCTAAGATAAGGTTTATGGATGTGGTGAGAGAGGACATGCAGGTGGTTGGTGTGACAGAGCAAGATGCAGAGGACAGGAAGGAATGGAAACAGTTGATCTGCTGTGGCGACCGCTAATGGGAGCAGCCGAAAGAAGAAGAAGAAAAAGAAGATTACTTTAAGGGTGTGCCCAGTCATGCAACCAGCCTGTTGTAGGCATTTCAACTTCTGCATTACCCCTAACCGATGTGTTTGTTTTTCAATTGGATTGCACAGGTTATAGGTCACATTAAAGTTGTGAAATGTTATCACATTACTTCTGTGGTCTCATATGTCAGACAAACCTAGCATGTTAACAGGGGGTGTCTACACTTATAATATCCACTGTAAGCTTAGAAGGTTGTTAGTGTAACTGGTTCTGCTGTAACATACTTGTGCTGCAGGTTTTGAAGTGTGAGACTCAAAATATGTCATTAAATAGTGAAACCAGTACTCACATCATCCCAGTAATGTGTCAGACAAATACATGATTTATGATAAACACACCAGAAATATGAGCCACACATGTAGACATTCAGCGACAGTCTGCACAGTTGAGAGGTATGTTCTGTAGGAGTTGCCACTGTGCTATGCAGGTGAACAGCAATTATGTATACATGGGTGCAGTGTGTGCTACTTGAAGGCCCATGACCTACTAACACTACTCACATATCACAGAAGTGCATATAAGTTGTAACAGGAAGTGGAAAGGGCTGTACTGCATGATGTTGAGGGCCTGTCCAGGGTGGGTATGTAGTGCTCCAACTGTGTTGTGAATGTCACCAGTTGGCTATTGTGAGGTCTGTGTAATGCCTGCCACCTCATCTGTATGTGTGTGCGTGCATGTGTGTGCGTGTGTAGCAACAAACGGTATAGGGCTGGTATTAATTTACATATGTTATCTTTCCCCTACAGGTGGTCATGGTGGTCACAATCCCTCCCACTGAGTATCTGATGTCAGTGTCTCTGCAGACTCTGGCAATGATGATGGTCATATTCAGGCATAGGTGGTGTCAGGGGTCAGGGGCTGAATCTGTGCTATCGGTTGGCATCTCACACTCAACCACAATGTCCCCGCACACAGTCACAATGCCCTGTTCCCAGCAGCCACAGATGATGGACAGTTGGCAGGTGGTGGCATGGAACAGGCTAGTGTGGTGACTATGGCAGGTGTGAGTGTAGACACTGTCCATAGCCAGAGTGCAGGTGAGGTCCCACACAGGCGGATGGACAGGGATGCTCGCAGGAGGACTGCTGCTCATCGAGCTGCTGTCACAAGCGCCACAGAAAGAGTCACCAGATGCATGTTTTGGGCTGTCATGGATTCACAGGCACGTAGTGAACACAACACCAGACATATACTCAGGGTGGTGGATGCAACGTTTCCTGGTTTACGTAACAACATACGTGACCTTGTTGAGGCCACACACCAAAATACTGAGGTCATGAATAGACGGTGGGGTGAGACCTTGGCAATCCTCGACCATGGCATGTCTGAGCTCGAGCATGTAGTGGGAGATGGGCATTGGCCACGTGGACGTAGGTCAGCACCAATATCAGCTGAGAGTCTACAGGGCCATGCATCTTCACACTCCCATAGTGGCAGTGACACCAGCACTATCGAAGCAGGGTTGCTGTCCACTTCACAATGGAGTAGGCCATGGGCACATGGTCCTGGCTGGTTCCATCAGGGACACAGATCCAGCAGACAGCAGTCACCATCAGGAAGCAGTACTGCATCTGTCCTTGGGCTTGGTGGTGCCAGTGAGACCCCTGGCAAGACCAGTTCATGTGTCCGTGGCCAAAGACAGTGAACTGGACACCCTGCCATGTACGGTCCACAGCTGTCCAACATACCTCTGTGTAGGGCAGCCACATGGTGTGACTGTGTGCATACATGTATCACAGGGAAGTCACCTCCAGACACACACAGCACCTCTGCACAGCCTATCTATAGGTTACCCCTCCAAACACACACACATGGATGTCAACCATATGGCCCAACCTAGGCCTCTGACAAACCCACACCACACCCTGTGCTTATGATGATAACTGTGCCACATCCCTGTCATCCATAACATTGATGCTGGGACAGGCTAATATGGGCCTGATGCACAGAGTGAATATAGTAAAATGTAGCTATGTAATATTGTTTACGGTGCTGTCTGCTTGCATTTGTTATGGGTGCACATAAAGGTGTATGTACCTTATTAGCCATGATGCATTATTGCTGTTAGTACCACTGACTGAATGTAGTCTGACATGCTGTATTCTGTTTGTGTTCCAGGTGTCTGTGTGTCTGCAGGCTGTGGCCCTGCAGACATTACCAATATGGAGTATGGCACAGTGGTAATACATTGACAGTTTCATAGCCAAAGTACAGATTTATATGTACATTTACCAGGTGTGTATGCATGCAACAGTGTGTGGTGGACACTGTTGTCAGACAATATCACCTAGCATACATACCCCTTGTCACAGACAACCTTCAGACATGTCATATTAGTGTTATGTGGCACCACAGGCTCATACATGTGGAACAGGTTATTGGAGTACTGTCAGTAAGTCCGCAATAGCTTAGCCATTATATTGACTGCAACAGATTCACGTGTCAGCACCTGTTGCCCCTGCCATTTCTTTCCCATACACTCAACCCTGATGCAATTGGAGAGGGCATGCATGGTACTGTGTATGACAGGTTTGTGATATGTATTCCTGAGTTTACAGGGTGGAACAGGGAGACAAAATAGTATATCCTTTGCATACACACAGTAAAGACTGACACAGGGGATGTGTATACAGTAACACAAACACAGTTTGCAATGGACAGATTCGTAAACCTACATATCCACTTTATTGTACTATAGTGCTACATACACATGATATGCCCTACATAGACTATATGCGTGGGACATAACCCACTACCTCTTACAACACATACTGTTGTGAATGCCTTCATGGATAGTGGGATAAGCCACCAGGAATAGCAACTGGAGTCATCTATTGCTCCTACAAGCCTGGACAAGTGATAGGGTAACAGACGTTGTATCAGCATGATGTTTCAGTCAGGCATGATATCTGATGCTGGCATGTATGTCAGTACACTAACTGTGACCTATTTGGCAACAATATCACATACATGGCCATTGTTACGGGACACAGACCACATATGGGTTGAAAACATCCACATATTCTGTAGACATCTGTACAGATAACTGGAATGGTTTGTACAATGGTGTAACCTGCTGCATGTGAGGCAGATGCCATTAACATGCTATATAAAGTAATGTCATCAAGAGGTGGTAAACAGGCATGGATGGTACACACATCAAAATGGTATAACCAACACAAGATATGATTCTCAACCCAAGCACACACACACACAGTTGCCAGTATTGAGATTAGAATCCCTACCTATCTAGTTATTTCTACTATAGTGTTATACAGTTATCAGATGAGCCACGGAGATTATATGAATTCACTTTGTCCCAAGGTACTTCTAAGGTGAATGACATCAGCAAGCCTTGTAAAGTAGGATGATGGGAAG
>NC_056732.1:303675923-303780923 GCF_019279795.1 Protopterus annectens | reverse complement strand
TCGGTCTCTTCCAGGTCATCAAGGATGTCAGATTCGGACATAGACAGGGTGCTCCAAAGACTGTTCCAGTCCCCAGTCTTTCAGAAATTTGTTTCGGCTCCGACCCACTTGGCTTCGGAGCCGATAGCCCATTCCATTGCCATTCCTCCTCCGACCGCTTCGGCTCCGTCGGAGCAGGTGCTGATGGAGCCAGTGGAGATCCTAGGGTCGGCTCCGACCCTTACTCCAACCCCGGCCTTCGGGTCCGAGTTTAGCACACGGACTTCTTCGGCCGGACCCGGGGGTGACGTTTCGGGGCCAATGCTGTCGGTTCCAAGCCTCCCTCTCGGTGCTTCGGCCGCGGGACTTCTGTCTGCTATCATGGCTCCGGAGACCGGACCCTCCCAGGATTCTGGGGGTCCGGCCTTCAGAGCTATGAGGAGTGCCTTGGCCAAGTCTTCGGCCATCTCTACGGCTTTACCGGCACCTTCCCTGGGCATGGAGACTGGGTCTTTGGCAGTTCCCTTGTCTCTAGGCAGCGGAGCCCCGGGGCCTGAGGTTACCCCCACTGGGGGTTCCCCTCCTCCTGAGGGTTCTTCGGAGTTGTCTTCGGAGGAGCCCCAAGGAAGAGATCGTGCAAGAGGAAGCACGTGGACTCCCCGACGAGTCTCTTACATCGGACACTGATCTTGATGATGCGGAGGGGTCCCCAAAGTCGTCCTCGGATGATGTCTCATTTGCAGACATTCTAGAGATCCTTAAGCAACGAGGCGGCTGGAATTCCAAACCCCCCTCCGCTGATGAGTCGGTGTTTCTCAAGGCCTTCGGGCTCAGCCCTCCGCCTCCTGGGTGTCGTCGCCCTTCGAGGAGCGCCGGCATTTGGTTTCTGGGAGGGCGTGGGGACATCCAGATACTGTGGGACCAGTGCCTTCTCGCCCTAACAAATTTTTGTCTGCCCCACCCGAGAAGGAGTTCTTAACGAAGGCGTGGCTGTAGATGCCATGGTGATGGCATCTGCTACCCAGCAGGACGTGGCAGAGGCTTCAACGTCCGTCCATCCTCCTAATAAGGAGTCTAGGAGCATGGACCGACGGAAGCGCACCCTGACTTCAGCGGCCTTTACTCTGAGGTCCCTGAATTATTTGGCACATTTCACCAGACTACAGAGGATCTGGTCAAGGAGCTCTCAGACTCCCTCTCAGGTAACCTCCCTGAGCAGCTAGCCCAGTCGGTTAGCTCTCAGTTGGCTATCCTCACCTCGATTTCTAACTCGTCCATGAGGCTCATTTCATATGCGGCCGAAGGGCGGCAGAGCGGCAGGCACAGGCGTGGCTCTCGGAGACAAGCCTGGCTCCGTTTGTCATTTCGGAGGCCTTCAAGTCTTCCTTTGCCGACGCTCCCTTTGATGGGTCCTCTTTGTTTGGACCCAAGGTAAAAGACACTCTTACCCGCTGTGAGCAAGAGGGAAAGACTTTATCTGCCGTAGGAGCACGTTATTCCACTCCCTTTCGGCCTTATCCCAAGGCTAACAGAGGAGGGAAGATGTGGTTCCGCAAATCACAGAAATTCTTTCCTCAACAGCAGGAAGATTCCCCTTCCAGAGGCAGAGGACAGGGAAATTTTTCTGGGAGATGCCGTCCCAGAGGCGGCAGAGGCCCCCGCAACACTGGAGACAGCGAGTCCTTTCATGGCTCTTCAGCCTCCCACACTCCATGAGGGATTGCCCGGCTGTGCTGCTCCGGAGCCAGTCGGGTGCCATTTTGCCAAGCACCTAAAAGCCTGGGAGTCTATTACTCAGGACAGATGGGTGCTTCGGATTATTGCCGGAGGTTACACCATTCCCTTCACACACTCACCCCCACCGTCCAAAAAAATCCCGGACCCACCACCCAGTCAAAGGGAAATTGCAGCCGTAGAAGCTTCAAAGCTGCTAGAAAAAGGAGTCATCCAACCGGTCCCCACAGACCAGATCGGATCCGGAAATTACTCAAGGTTCTTTTAGTGCCAAAAAAGACAGGGGACCTGAGACCCATTTTGGATCTCAGCAAACTAAACCAGTCCGTCATGAAGTCCAAATTCCGAATGGTCACTTTACAGTCCATTCTCCCATTGTTGGAGAAAGATGTTTGGATGTGCTCCATAGATCTCAAGGACGCCTATTATCACATACCGATACATCAGGCGTACAGGAGGTATCTGCGCTTCAGCCTGGGAGACAGTCATTTCCAATTTTGTGCACTGCCCTTTGGTCTCACCACAGCCCCCAGGGTGTTCACCAAGTGTTTGGCAGTAGTGACTGCTCACCTGAGGAGTCTCGGATTCCAAGTGTTTCCCTATCTGGACGACTGGCTCCTAACTGCCACCACCAGGCATCTACTACTAGAGAACCTACAAGCCACCATCTCCCTGGGTGCTTCCCTGGGAATTACATTCAACTGGTCAAAGTCTGTCTTGCTGCCTTCTCAGCGCATAAGATTCATAGGAGCAGAGATAGACTCAAAATTAATGCGAGTCTTCCTTCCTACCGAAAGGATACAAACATTACAAGGTCAAGCCCGAGCCCTGCTTCTAAGATCCAAAGCCCCAGCCAGGATGGTCCTGCAACTTTTAGGTTCAATGTCTGCCACGGTTCTCCTAGTTCCTCTGGCAAGATTGCACATGAGGATTCTTCAGTGGCTGTTATCGACACAATGGTCTTTTCAGGATCTCCCCCTCAATCATCACATACTGATTACAGAAACGTGCAAACGGGACCTCCGCTGGTGGCTTCTGCCATCCAATCTAAATCAGGGAAGACCTTTTGTTATACCCCCTCCGGTGGCCACCTTGACAACGGATGCCTCCCAGACGGGGTGGGGCATTGTCTGGGCAGGTCAGTTCAGGGTTCTTGGCTTCCAAACGAAACATTTCTCCATATCAATGTGTTGGAAATGAGGGCTGTACTTCTGTCCCTACAAGCCCTCCACAAGTTTCTCCCTCAAGGCATTGTCGCTATCCACACAGACAACATGTCGGTGGTCTGGTATCTAAACAAACAAGGAGGGACCAGATCTTACCCCCTTTGCAGAGAGGCCATGAGGGTGTGGGAATGGGCAGTGGCTACCAACCGCTTCCTGGTAGCGACCCACATTCCAGGAAAATCCAATGTATTGGCAGACAGACTGAGCAGGACTATTCTCTCTCCTCATGAGTGGTCCCTGAACGAAACAGTAGCAGCTCAGATTTTCAAAAGATGGGGATTCCGTGCTGCGACCTGTTTGCAACACCACAAAACACAAAGTGCAAAGGTTCTTTTCCTTGACCCAGCGTCAAGGGAGGCAGCTCTGGATGCTCTAGTCCAACCTTGGCCAACAGGACTGCTTTATGCTTTCCTCCGGTTCCACTCCTCCCCAAAGTCATCCAGAAAGCTTCCCAATTGGGGTCCACAATGATTCTAATTGCTCCGTACTGGCCTCGTCAGGTATGGTTCCCCTACCTACAGAAATATACTCTGGGCGGTCCTTGGTCTTGGGATCTAACTCCAGACCTTCTGGTTCATCAGTCGGGACAACAGCACCAGTCCCTTCACACTTTGAAATTAACAGCTTGGCTCCTCCACTTCCGACTTTAGTCAGAAATCACACCTTGGACCCGGAAGTTATTCACATTTTATCTTCAGCCCACAAACCCACCACTAAGAAATTGTATCACAGTAAGTGTAAGAGGTTTGCTATCTGGGCTCAACTCAGAGGCTTAGACCCTATTACTGCCCCGATACCAGAGGTCTTGAAATTTTTAACATCCTTGTTTAATCAAGGATCTTCAGTCTCTACTATTAAAGTCCAACTAGCAGCTATCTCCAAATTTCACGAATCCATAGACCCACCGTTGATGAGCAGCAGATTATGTAAAACTTTCATGAAAGGTGCTGTGCTTTTAAGACCCCCAGTTTTTCATCCTGCGCCTCCATGGGATCTTGATTTGGTACTTCGTGCCTTAACATCTTCCCCTTTTGAACCGGCTGCTACATGTGAGTTGAAATATCTGTCTTGGAAAACTGCCTTCTTAATTGCAATTACCTCTGCAAGAAGAGTTTCAGAACTTCAAGCCCTATCTATCAAACCACCGTACTTGATTTTTCACAAGGATAGAGTATCACTTAGGCCTAATCCATCTTTTGTTCCAAAAGTTTGTTCTAATCTCTGTCTCCAACAATCTCTAGAACTGATGCCATGGAGGTGGTGGTGGCCACCAAGAAAGAGATGTCTGAAACCTCTGCTGTCCATCCTCCTAATAGAGATTCCAGGACTATGGACAGGTATGGGAAACACATCTTTAATTCTGCAATCTTTGCTATGTGATCACTCAACTACTTGACTCATTTTACCTGTCTTCAAAGAGATTTCTTAAAAGAGCTTGGAGATACTCTACGGGGTAGTACAGATGGAGGTGTCCCTGAGAAGGAGGCAGCCCAGCTTAATACCCTTAATTCCATAGTTAACTCGTCCATGCGGCTCATTTCTTATGCAGCCGATGGTTCGAGTTGGGCAGCGGGTTCAGCAATAGCTCTTCCAAAACATTCCTGAATGCAATTATGCACCTTTGCAGAAGCCTTCAAGTCTTCCTTTGTTAATACCCCATTTAATGGCTTGTCACTTTTTGGGACCAAAGTCAAGGAGACCCTCACTAGGTGTGAGCAAGATTGAAAGAATCTATCTGCCATAGGAGTCCATTTTTCCACCCCCTACTAGACCGTACCCCAAAGGGCAAAAAGGTGGAAAAATGTGGTTCCGGAAGTCCCAATGAGCTTTCCAGAACACACGTAGTGAACCCCCCCTCCAGGGGCAGAGGAGAGGGTAATAATGGAAGACATCGCCCTGGTGGCAGAGGGGGTCCGCAAAACCAGGGTGACAGGGATCAGTTCTTTGGCAAGCCCTACCAGCGCTCCTGAAAGGAGGCCCGACTGCCCTACTCTGGATGCAGTTAGGGGTCGCTTGTCTTTGTATCCAGACGCCTGGCTAGGAATTACAAAAGATTCTTGGGTACAAAGCATTGTTACCAGAAGTTATATTATCCCGTTCTCAGAACCCCCACCTGTTCGAAGGAAAATCCCAGATGCTCCACTCAGTCTCAGGGATCAAGCAGCCATAGAAATCCAGAGGCTGCAGGAAAAGAGAGTCATCCAGCCAGTCCCAGCAGACCAGATAGGATCCGGAACTTACTCCAGATTCTTTTTAGTTCCAAAGAAAACAGGGGACTTGAGGCCCATCTTGGACCTCAGCAGACTCAACACCTTCGTGAAGAAGGAGAAGTTCCAGATGGTCATGCTTCAATCGATCCTTCCATTCCTAGGACCGGGTGATTGGATGTGCTCTATAGATCTCAAGGATGCATACTATCATATCAAAATGGCCAGATCATCCAGAGATTACTTGCATTTCTGGCTGGGAGCCAGTCACTACCAATTCCGAGCACTGCCCTTTGGTCTCACAACAGACCCAGAGTGTTCACCAAATGCATGGCAGTGGTTACAGCTCACCTGAGGTGTCTAGGATTCTGAGTGTTTCTGTAGCTGGATGACTAGCTCCTTACCGCCACATCCAGGCATCAACTAATCCAATCCATGGATCACTCTCAAACTGTGCTCTCAGTTAGGAATAACTATAAATTTCAACAAGTCAGCGTTGTCACCATTGCAGCATATCTCCTTTATAGGAGCAGACTTAGACACCACCACCGCCATGGTAAAATTGCCTCTGGACAGAATAGCCACTCTTCAAAACCAGGTATCGGACATTCTAATGAGAAAAAAGTACCAGTCTCTCAAGTGTTTAAACTACTAGGTACCACGGCAGCTACTCTCATAGCAGTTCCTCTGGGACATATGCACATGAGAATACTTCAATGTTTGCTCTTCACCCGGTGGTCTTACCAACAACTTCTGATGTTGTTCTTGATAATGATTACAGATTCTTGCAGGAAGCATCTTCTTTGGTAGTTGACCAGCCACCAGGTAACAGTAGATCACCCATTTGTTTTTCCCCTACTGTCGGCCACAGTGACCACTGACTCTTCTCTGATAGGGTGGGGGGGCTATTTCAGGGAAGAACAGCCCAAGGCACCTGGTCAGAAACAGAGTCACAGTTGCACATCAATGTCCTGGAGTTAAGAGTGGTGCTTTTGGCATTGCAGCACTTCCACAACTCTCTACCTCTGGGGACAATTGCGATCCAGACTGACAACATGTCAGTGGTCTGGTATATCAACAAACAAGGGGGAACCAAGTCTTACTCCTTATGTCAAGTGGCCTTGAGAATTTGGCAGTGGGCGGTATCCACTGGGCGCTTTCTAACAATGCACATCCCAGGGAGATCCAACGTGATCGTGGACAAACTGAGCAGAGACATTCTGTTACCACACGAGTGGTCCCTCAAAGACGAGGTTGCGGAGAAGATTTTCCGCAGATGGGGCCAGCCTTGCTGTGACCTGTTTGCATCCCCTATGAATGCCAAATGTAGAAGCTACTTTGCCCTGAATCCCCCACCAGGGGAAAGCCCAAGGGACTCGCTCATACACGATTGGCCCCCAGGTCTCCTATATGCCTTTCCACCAACTCCCCTGATTCCGAAATTCTTGCAGAAAGCCAAAGCCCTAGGAAGGACTGTAATCTTAATAGCCCCCTTTTGGCCTTGGCAGATTTGGTTTCCCTTCCTTTGACTCTATCAGCTGGAGGAACCTTGGATTCTGGACCTAGTTCCAGATCTACTGACACATTAATCAGGGACCCTTCATCCCTCTCTTCATTCCCTCAGATTGACAGCTTGGTTGCTCTGATTCCCAACTTAGCCATGGTCACACGATTTTTCCTCGGAGGTACAGCATATTCTTGTATCTTCTCATAAAGTTTCCACTAGAAAGTTGTACGCCAGCAATTGGAAGCAATTTGCTTTTTGGGCCTCCCAGAATAATATTGACCCTTACATTGCCCCAATTGCTAGTATTCTGGAATTCCTGACTAAGCTTTTTCATGAAGGTGGTGCAGCTGCCACTATAAGAGTTCAATTGGCTGCAATTTCGAATTTCCACCTCAGATCTGAAGGTTCTAACCTAATGTCTCACAGACTATGTAGGGCCTTCTTAAAGGGTAACATTCATCTTAGACCGCCTGTTAGGCAACCTTTTACTCCCTGGAATCTGAATTTTTCATGGATTATTCTTCTCCCCTTTGAGCTTGCATCATCCTGCCATTTAATATTTCTCTCTTGTAAAACAATTTTCTTGGTAGCCATTACCTCAGCGCATAGAGTGTCCAAACTTCAGGCCCTGTCTATCAAGCCCCCATATTTGGTGTTTCATCCCGACAGTGTCACTGAGGACTAACCCTTCCTTCCTTCCAAAGGTGTGTTCCGAGACTAATCTGAATCAAACTATTGAACTCCCAACTTTCTTCAGTAACCATTCTAACAAGTTGAAGTATATGTTGCATAAGCTTGATATTCCCAGACAATTGAGATTCTATTTGGACAGAACAAAGGAATTTAGAAAATCAGAACAACTCTTTGTTTCTCATGCTGACACTAAGAAAGGGCTACCAGTATCCAAAGTGACTCTTTCCAAATGGTTAGCTGACTGCATAAAATGTACTTATTCTTCAGTGAACCAACCATTAGAACTTGGCTTGAAAGTGCATTCCACTAGGGCTGTTTTGACTTCTTCAGCTTATGCTGCTCGATTGCCTTTGGACACTATATGTGCAGCTGCCACTTGGTCTAAGCTGCATACCTTTATCACTCATTACAAAATAGACAGGTCCTCCAGAGACAGGGCTTCCTTTGGTTCCACTGTCCTCAGGAATATTCTCCCATGAGCCACCCAGGATTAGGATGCTTGGGACGCTACCCATGTGTAAGAATGAACGGCGAGATTAAACAACTTCACATAAAGAAGTTATATACTTACCATAACATTCCATGTGAGTTGTTCATCTCGCCTTCATTCTTACATTCCCACCCGCCATTCCCCTCCAGGTTCTCGAAGAACGAGTAAGACTTGTGGTCTGGTGGGTCTTGTTATACGACTTTTTACTCCAGCTGGAGTACCTGTTATGTGTTATATCTGTTACATGCTGGGATCAGCAAACTAGATCTGAGGCGAGACAGAGAGCATCATGGGATAGGGACTTGGCCTCGAGCTACTCTAAGATCTTGAGCTTGTGAAAGCGGCCGACTTGGATCCAGAACCCATGGGTAAGAATGAAGGCGAGATGAACAACTCACATGGAATGTTATGGTAAGTACATAAATTATTTTTAGCACATTACAGCAGACGACAATGATGTGGTTTACAATGGAAAATAAGAAATACTTTGCACAGAGTGATGATCTAAATGTTCACTGACCATGTATTTTACTGCAGGAATTGTAAATACAGTAGCACAGATATTTAGAGCAGTTTCAGCATATAATTGAATAATATGTTTACCTTAATAGTTGCACCTAGGGGGGAGAGCCACATTCAAGCTATGCATCCAAAGGGAAAGGATTACAGCAGTTAAAGCTAATAGGATGAGAGGGTGTACTGTATCGGTAAGAATTTATATTACTATAATTAGGTATGGGGGAAGGAGGTCAAGCTGCAATAGTGCTAAATAACACTTGAATATCAAAGGGGCTTAGAAAAATTATTGAGAAGATAAATCTAAACCTGCCCCTTGGCTATCTAATGACACTAGACAAAAAATGTTACTTAGAAATAAAGCATGGAAAAAATGGCGAACTAGCAAATCTCCTATAGACCAACAGACTTTCAGGCACCTAAGAAACACTACCAAAAAAGCCATCTTCACTGATAAAAGGAGTTATTTTAGTAACCTCCAGCAAGCTAATCACAACAACCCTCAAAAATTCTGGTCAACCCTAAATAGACTTCTTCACCCTGGACAGACTTCCACTCCATCCCCATCTGGGTCTGAAAAGAATTCTGCCCTTGATATAGCCAATACTTTCAACTCTTTCTTTACTGACACTATTAATGCCTTGGCCTCTCATCTCTCTAGTGACAACACTAACATCCCTGACCTTGTATCCCTCAAACTACCAACCTTTAGGCTTCTACCCATCTCTACCTCCTTTATACAGAAATGTATCCATAAACTCAAACCATGCTCCCCTTCAGCAGACCAACTTCCATCTGAATTCCTTCAAAAAGCAGCCTTCGAAATAGCCTATCCCATATCCATTCTCATTAATAGAACTATAAGTGAAGAAACCATACCTGACATCTGGAAAATCTCACACATCATACCCTTACACAAAGGAGGTAACTCCTATGATTACTCCAACTATAGACCCATAGCTCTCTTGTCCCCACTGCTAAGATCATGGAAAAATGTGTTCACCAGCAGTTAATGAACCACCTAATAAAAAACAACATTCTTACTACTTGTCAACATGGCTTTAGGCCTTTTCATAGCACAACTACCGCTCTCCTCTCCTTTACTGACCTGATTAACAAGAATCGTAATGATAACATCCTGTCTTCATCTCTCTTTATCGACCTATCCAAAGCCTTTGACATGGTTAATCACTCTCTCCTTATACAAATTCTCAAATCTCTTTCCTTAGAGCCTAAAGCTGTCCACTGGTTCAGTTCCTATCTCTCTAATAGGAAACAAGCCGTTCTCTGGGATAAGAAACTATCATCTCTTCTACCTATCTCACTTGGGGTCCCCCAAGGCTCTATCCTCGGACCTCTTCTTTTCTCCCTCTTTATAAGCGACCTACAAGCAGCTATTCCCCAGGGTACATGGATACAATACGCTGGCGACTCCACACTAGTTTGCCCTGCTAAATCCATTGCTGAGCTCCAACCTAATACTCGAGATATATTCTCCAAAGCCGAGACTTGGTTCTTAAAATGTTGCCTACTCCTTAGCATAAAAAACCAAACTCCTACTCTTTAAGCCTACTAATAGATCCCTGCACTAGATTTCACTATCTTATCTAATAATGGAACCATTATATCACCTGACCCCACTACCAAACTGCTAGGTGTCACAATAGACAACAACCTTACCTTTGACTGTCACATTAATAATACCATTAAAATGTAAACAGGAAACTCGGCTCTCTATCAATTAGGACTTTTAACCTCCCAGCCAAAGCTACTCTTGCCCACTCTCACCTCATCTCTACTCTTCTCTATGCCTCACCAATCTACACTAACCTCAAAAAACAATCTTCACAAACTATCAACCACCTACAATAACATAGCCAGATTTGTTACTGGTAAGCCTTTTAGAACACATCACTGTTTAAATCTGCAGCAACTTAACTGGCTTGAACTGTCTAACATGCTACTTCTTTCCCAACTTACAGTTGTCCATAGAGCTCTATACCAAAGTCAAAATACACCTGCACTTTCTAACCTCTTAACCACATATTCTAATCTAAACTCCCTCCGCTCATCAAACAAACTGCTAGTTTCCTTGACAAAATCTAATAACCTAGCTGGTGACTCCCTCTTCTCAAATGCCTTGGGTAAACACTGGAATCAACTTCCTACTGAACTTACTTCTATGGCATCTACTACTTTGTTTAAACAAAACTTAGAATCTACCTGAAAAGCCACTGGATGTGTCCCTGTTCAAATCCTGATTAAATGTTAATTCCTTACCTACCACTCCTCTCCCTTTTCTTACGCCCCCCCCCCCTTAACTGGCCTTTCACCACCTTGCCTCCTTGTCCTCACAAATCCTATTCCTTGTGTCTCTGACCCTATTCCCAGGAAGCTTATATCTTTATCAACTCTACACTGCCCTTCTACTGCTTTTTTTTGCTAACTCCTGTCCCTTTACTCTCTCTTCTCATGCTACAATATGTAATTATGCTAAAGATGATAGTATTTAGATAGTCTAGGTAGTGTACTTCTTTGTAATCTAGTTTTAGGTTTCAATGTTTTAGTTCTTTTCCTGGTCTCTCTTATTATTTATCAGGTTCTAGAAGTTGTATTGATGTTTAATAGAATGTATTTTAGTTTTTCCAGTTGCCTTCTTTTTGTAATCAAGATGCATTGGTTGAAGTGTTACAAGTCTGTAACTTGTTATTTGTAACTTGTTATTTGTACTCATTATAAATCTCTTATGTCCATATGTGGAGCTTTTCTCCCCGGGCCTCTGCTGAAAATGGAAATATATCCAGTCAGACTAGCCCGGTTAACAAATGTAAAATAAATAAAATAAAATAAATAAAGTATGGGGAAAAATGTGTATGCTTCTGCAACTTTGATTTTCGGAATTTTGAATTGTCAGGCTCATATGTTAAAGTTTACTCTAATTGTGAAAGTATAAGGAATGTTTTGCCTGCAGTTTCTTCCTGTAAGGAAAAAATGCATTAAATAATTTAACTTCTACTATTGTTTAGTGTGTCTGCAGTTCAGTTGATACTTCTTCTGGGGTTATGGCCAGTGGTACTGTTTTAAGGAAGTTTGCTTTGCTGGTTTCTCAGAACCTTCCAGATGAGGTTTTAAATTCTCCTTTTTACAGAAATTTAGTTGTTTGTCCCCCTGCTGTATGAGAGGGGTAAATTGATACATGGGAATCTCTAAAGATTTTTCAGCCTCCTTCCCCCACTTTTCTAAGGGATTCTGTAACCTCTTATCTACTTTTGAGGAAAAACAACTGTCTCAACAAAATGCAGGCAAACAGATGTTTAAGAACAAATGGCAAAGAGGTTCCAAAAAGAAGTCAGTCCAGGCACCTCCAAGAGCAAGGACAATCCAAAAGATCAGAATGACTATTTAAGGGAACTTCCCCACCCCTTCCCACCATGGCAGCACCTTTTCCCTTCCAGAAAGTCTGAATCTTATCTTTTCTCTTTGAGAACAGATAGTTTCACACAAATGGATTCTGAAGATCATTCAAGGTTACATATGGCAGTGGAAGGAAATTCCTCCTTTCCAGGGGGCAATCCCTCGTCCACCAGACCAGACTCATTTATTTCCATCTGTCCTTCATTGCATAGTGTATCAGGGAATGGTAGAGCCAGTTCTAACTTCCCAGGTGGTTAAAGTTTTTTTATTGAATGATAATTTCAGTGCCAAAGAAGGAGAATGCTTGGAGACCAGTTCTGGATCTTTATTTCCTAAACCAGTTTGTGATAGTACCCAAGTTCAAAATGCTGTCACTTCATAACCTGTTACCTATTCTTCCTCATTCATGTTTTCTGGTCTCATCATATTCCTATTCACCTAGACTTCAGGCATTTCTTAAGGTTCTATATGTCTGGATCACATTATCAGTTCACTGCCTTACCATTTGGACGATGCACTGCACCAAGAGTGTCACAAAGTGTCTAGCTACAGTTACAGCTCATTGCATGCTACAAGATATCCTCCTTTTGTATATTTAGGCAACTTGCTTATATTTGCAGAGTATTTTTCAAAGTGTCATGAATCTCTAACTTAGGTGAGAGATCTCTTATACAAGTTGGGATTCCAGGAGAACATTCAAAAGTCTTTTTTACTCCTTCTTACAGAATTATATTCTTTGGGTGTCAGCTGGACACTTTAGTTTAAAGAGCTTTTCTTTATATCTATTTTATTTTATATTTTAGATGGATTTTGATCTATTTCTAAGGTTTTCCACTCAGATTTTGTTCACTGCCAGAGAATAATGCAGGATTTTGGATCTCGTGGCCTGCTGAATCTAGCTTTGTTTGTATAACTTGAGCACTAATCCAGGCATTCTTTAAAGTATTCAGTTGTATTTATTACTGCTGGTAGTAACTTGATTAAAGTGTAGCTATCATTTCTAAGTCTTTTGGATTAAGCACTTGGGCTTCAGACCAGTTGTTTTACATTAGGAAGGTTTGTGGCCTGCACTGTGGTGGCAGGACAGGTAGCTTACATCCTTCTAAGTTGGGAACTGCTGATTGAGAGCTCAGTGTCTGTTATTCTAAAAGTGTATTAGTTCTGGTTTAAGCACTTGGGCTTCAGGCCAGTTATTTTACGTTAAGAAGGATTGCGGTCTGCACTCTTGTGGGAGGAGAGGCTGGACTCTGCCCTTCTGAGCAGGGAATTTCTGGTTAGAGGCTTATAGTGCCTGCATATTCTAACTGTTTCTTACTGAAATTGGTACACCTTGTTTGCTGTAGCATAGACTAGATCCAGGCCTGCTGAATCTAGCTTTATTTGTATGCTTGTTGTTTGTTTATTTCCCTGAAACGCTAATTCCACCTAAAACGTGGCCTTTTAGCACTTCTGTGGATCCCTAGTGATATCTGCATTGCTTACTGTACTTATTTCCTTGTTTCACTTGAAAGAAAGTTACTGTTTGTCGTTTTTGCATTTAAGTTACCTGTAACACATTGCATTTAAGTTACCTGGCACTTGCTCACTAAAGCAATTATATAAGTCAGCTCTAAAAAATTAAAAGCACTACACCCTCACAAACTCCCCTTGAGTACCATGTTCAATTATAAAGGAATTCCGAATACTATTCTAGCATGTCCAAAGGTCAGTTGTCAATCTCCTCTCCGGTCCAGCTGGTGAATCTGGGAATCTTGGGGCAATGTTACAACTGCCTCATGTACACAGACAACCCTCTCCTCCTCCCAACAAATTCCAACACATGTGAGAGATGCAACCATATAGCCAAACTGGAGGCTAAGCTCTCTCAACTCAGTACTGGCGTAACCAGTCAGGAGGAGAAGGAAACCACACTCACTACAATTCCAGTCTCACATAGACCTACCACGACAACAAACCAAACACATAAACACACAAAAACATACTCGGAGGCTCTAAATAAAAATCTGCCTAAGCAGCAGAGACCTCAAAGCAGACACCCAAGCAACCGCTACCCCAAAACAAAACACGTGCAACACATAGCTCACAAAGCCAGTGTGCTGAACAGTCACAGCCCTTAAGGCTAAACAACACACCTGATACACTTGTAATAGGTGACTCTATCGTCAGGCACACTGACGTCCCGCTCACCAGGCTGAACAAGGAGAAGGTCACGGTGAGCTGCCTGTCAGGCGCTAGGATCCGCCACATAACACAAGCACTCAGGTCACTCCAAGGCAAGTACAAATATGACTCAGTCATTGTCCATGCTGGTGTGAATGACCTGAGGCGTACCTCCCTGGACTACATGAAAGAGACATAGAGGAGCTCTCTGAGCATGTAGCCCAGGCGGTATGACCCTGACCTTGAGTAGCATCTTACCCTCACCAAGAATGATGCCACAATATGAAGACAAGATGATCAATTTCAACAATTGGCTTAAGTGTTGGTGTCATTCAAAGGGATCAATGCCTGTCAGCCTGGGATGACATGCTCGACAAGCCACGATGCTTAGCTAGGGCGGCTTGCACCTGTCACCCTGGGCTTTCGGATATTGGCAAAGGCTCTTGCTACCCCCATAGTGCCTTTTTAGGCAAGGCTCAAAGACAAACCCACCTCCATAGGTATCACAAGGGATAAGAAACTAAGAGTAATGCTACTCAGCCAGAAGTCTAAACCTCAAGATGCACGCACTCAAAATCTCCTTAGCATGGAGAACATCGATATCTGTGCAGTAACAGAAACCTGGTTCAAGGCTCCGAGAGCACCCCAGCACTACCAGGTTATACCTCATACCATGCTTTTCGGCCCCAAAACTTGGACGAACCACAAAGGAGGGAGTATCAAATTCGTCAAAGATACCCACACCTCCAGGTTGGTGGCACAACCGCGAAGCATCAGAGACTATCCATGTGCAACTAACTGTGGGTAAAACTGCCTTCCAGTTTATAGCCTGCTACAGACCACCCTCCCAAACACAGGAACCCCACTTGGCCTTCCTGAGAATACTGGAAAATATGAAGGTCTCTCCAAACACCATTATATTGGGCGACTTCAACTACCCAAACATAGACTGGGAGCATTACTCTAGCTCCAACACCCTAGCCCAAAGGTTCCTAGAATTTATAAACTCAAATGCTATGGAACAACTTGTTACCACTCCCACAAGAGGGAAAACATACTGGACCTGATCATCACCAACATGGGGACACTATGCTCCAGACCAGAAGTGTATCCCTCACTGGTAAGATCAGACCATAAACTAATCTCACTGGATATTCACATCCCGACCCCACCCTCTGCCCAGAAAACCACAGTGAAAAACTTCTCTAAAGCAAATTTCACACGCCTCAAAACCGAGAAATCCTTCAAAGCCCCAGGCCTGTGGAAAATCTGCCCAGACCGCAGAATCCTTTATAAGCATTCTATGAACACCTTCAGGAATGCATGGATCATGCAATCCCAAATAAAACCAAGACCCAATCCTCCAAAGGCAGGCGTCCTGTCTGGTGGACCCCAGGCATAAACAAACTATACAATAGAAGGAGGAAGCTACTACATGATAGAGCAAAATCCCAAAAGGAAGGCATCTCTGATCAGTATTAGCAAAAACTACGGGCACTCATAAAATCGTCTAAGGCCAGCTTGAGAGAAAAATTGCACAGGACACTAAGGATAATCACAAGGCTTTCTTTAGTTATGTTAGGAACCTGGGTGGGAATTCCCAGATATGCTCAGAATTAGTCCAAAATGACAAAAAATACACCAAGCCCACAGACATTGCCAACATCCTAGCTGACAGGTTCAGTGCAAACTTCTCCCCATCTCCCCACCAAAGGGCAAATATCTATCCCAACAGAGTGCTGCCCCTGACATCTCAGATGCTCAGGTAGAGCCGCCCTCTCCAAAGCAAAAACACAGCATCAATGGGACCAGATGGTGTCCCGGGCTGCGTCCTACATGAACTCAAGAAGAGCTAAACCCAAACATAAAACTACTGTTCAATCTTAGCCTTACTACAGGATATGTACCCAAAGAGTGGCGTGCAGCAACAGTGGTCCCTCTCCACAAAGGTGGTGCCTCAGCGGATCCTGGAAACTATCGCCCCATAAGCCTGACTAGCTTGGTCTGCAAAGCTATGGAAAGGATCATCATGGACCTCATAAATAAAGATATTGGGGACCTACAGACACTGGATCCTACCCAGTTTGGCTTTGTTAAGGGCAGATCCTGCCTCTTAAACCTGGTCGATTTCTTTGAAACAGTCACCAAGGCCATTGGCGAGGGAAGGTGGTCCACACAGCCTACCTGGACCTCAAAAAGCCTTCGATACAATACCCCACTCGGGCATTATAGATAAGCTCACCAGCTTAAATATAAACCCCTATGTCACTAGATGGGTTGCAAACTGGCTCAAGGACAGAACCCACATGGTTAGAATTGCTGGAGCCATGTCAGACTCCAAACCAGTTACAAGTGGCGTCCCACAAGGCTCAGTCCTGGGACCTCTCTTGTTCAGTATATATTTCTCGGTACAGGCCAACACGGAAGGACTGTGGCTGACCAAGTTCGCAGATGACTGCAAACTAGGCGCCATAATCAACTCTCCAGCCAACACAAGCATCCTCCAAAAGGGCCTCATAGAAACAGACAACTGGTGCCAGAGCCATGGCCTCAAGCTAAATGCCAAAAAGTGTATAGTCATCCCCTTTGGCAAAAACAAAGTGCCCACAAATTACCACATAGGTGGTAATCCATTAAGTACAGAAGAAGTCATTAGGGACCTGGGGAGCCAAGTTGATAGCAATCTCTCATTTGACAACCACGTGGCCAAAGTGGTTAGAAAAACATTTTATATAGCCCACCTAATCATGAAGGGATTCACATCTAGATCAGGGGAGGTCATCGTACCTCTTTACTCATCCCTCATCAGGCCGATAATTGAGTACAATGCCCCTTTTGGGATGTACCTTACCAGACACCTGCAGCAACTGGAAAGACCCCAAAAGTACCTCACCAAGAGGATCAAAGGGCTCAAACAGATGCCATATGCTGCCCGGTTAAAGAAACTCCAGCTCTACTCAGTGGCAAAATGCCTGCTCAGAGGCGATCTGTGCCTGACGTATAAAGCCATGTCCAACCCGGAATTAATGGACATGCTGCACCTCAGAGAATCCAAATCCCATCGAGCTCTGCACTCGAGAGACTTGAACCTCAGCACTGAAATAAATAGGACATGCTGCAGGGACAGATTCATAACCCAGAGGCTCCCTTCACTCTGGAATAAAATCCCAGTCCAGGTTAGGCAGAGTCCCACATTGACTCTCTTCAAGAGGAATCTTGATGAGTGGATGGGAGATCGTAGGTTTACCCTGGCTATCACTTCTGTGTCACTGTTAGACAGAGGCACAGTATACTAACCTCAAAAAAAGGCATAGCAAAATTAATTTAAAATGGGTGGCGAAAGCCAAACACACTCTGGCTAGGCTTATAAATGCCCTAGGGCAGATAGCCTAGTATGAACTTATGAACCTATCTATGATTCTTATGATACACCTGGCAAGGCTCCACATGAGAAAAATACAATAGTATCTGAAGTCTCTTTGGCCACAGCACAAGCATCCTTTGTCCTTTCAAATCCTAGTGTTGGGGTTTGTCGTAAGGGAAGTCACTGGGTGGAGACAGCAAATGTCCTTAAAACCAGGTCTCCCCTTCTCCCTCCCTGTTGCAGAGCAGACAGTCACCACAGACTCCTTGGACTTTGCCTGGGGAGCAGTTTCAGGAGTGATAAAAAATGCAAGGTGTGTAGGACATCAAGGACAGATGCATGAGCATAAATATAAAAGAGATGCTTGATCTGATCAAGGCACCCAACCCTCTGAATCATTTTTGTGCCCAGGACCTCTTAAGGTTGACACAAACAATACCAAAGTCATGTGGTACATCAACAAGCAATGGGGAACCATGTTGTACTCCCTTTGCAGGCTAGCCATGTTAGCATGGGATATACCTTCACTGCACAGTCTCACTCTACCAGTATCCTACATTCCGTCAGAGCAAACTTGTGTGGGAGACAAGCTGAGCAGGACAAGGCCAACCCTCATGAATAGAAACTAGATCATAGGGTCTTCCAAGATTTGATCAATCTGTGGGGAGTTTCTCAAGTAGACCTATTTGCCTGCTTTCTGAACAATTAGCTAGCAAGATTCTACTCCAGCACTCCATGCAAGAAGGCCTGGAAGAAAGATGCCTTCTCTTTTTCTTAGACAGGAATGTTATTGTATATTTTCCACCCTTTTCACTGATATCCAGGGTAATTCTGAAGATTCAGAAGAAATCCCTCAGGATCACTGTAATGACTTCCTTCTGGCCTAGGTAGAAGTGGTTCTCCCTTCTTTTAGAAATGACCACAGGCAATTACCACAAGCTTCCTCACAGACTGGATCTACTCACACAAAATCAGAGATATTTGATGCACCCCGATCCCAGTCAACTTCATTTGGCTGCTTGAATGATAGGGTGTTAATTCCCTTTAGGCACCTTAACTAAGGATGTGAATCAGGTACTGATGGAGGCAAGAAAGCCTGCTACTACAGAATTGTGTATTAGCAAATGGAAATGGTTTTCTAGTTGGTGCCAACAACATAACCAGCACCCATTCAGGGATAGTTGTTCTCTGGTTTGACATTTGTATGAGTTACTATCTTATGGCCTTTCTTGCTCCTCTGTCAAGGTTCATTTATTTGTTTTATTCATTTACTTATTCATTTTATTGATGCTTAAATGTTTTTAAAGTAGGATATATTTATTGAGTGGTTTGCTGTTGCTATCTGGCACTATGAAATTGTAACAAAAAGAATGTACCACTTTAAAAGTTTGTAAAGCTGGGGAGGGGCTTGCGAGTGTTCCACTATGCAGGCAACCTTTCAATGCTTGTCTAGCAATCATGTGACTAGGTGGAGGGAAATTTAAACCCCTGTTTCCTGTGTAGGCTTTTTTCTGAGGAAGTTGATTTATTCAATTCAACGAAAAGCTTGTTTATGTGCTTAAATTCTATGTTACAGTTATTAAATGCACTTTGGATTTATTCGACTTGTGTATGGTGTTGGTGTACTACTGGTCGGCTTGCCTGAGCGGATTCCATGTGTGTGAGTTTTCAAAGGTTCATTTATTGGCCATTTCAGCATGTCTTCCCGTTGAGCATCCTCTTTCTGTGCATTCTCATGTCAAAATCTTTTTGAAGGAGGTTTTGCATAATAGGTTTCAAAGAAAAATGGTGGCCCCTCCTTGGAATCTTAATTTTGTGTTAGAGAATTTAACACATACTCCATTTGAACCAGCTAACCTGTCTGACTTGAGGTTCTTAACATGCAAAACATTTTTACTGATTGCTCTGATTTCTGCAAGAAGGATATCCGAGTTGCAAGCTCTTATAGTGAGTCAAGCCTATCTCATTTTTACAGGGACAGGGTTTCTTTAAGAACTAATTTTCCTTTTATGCCTAACATGGTACCCAAGTTTACTTTAAGCAAAACTATCCATATCCTTGTTTTCTTTCTTGAATCAAAAAATGAGGGAGAAAGGATACTCCATACCTTGGATGTCCACATACTACTCAGGTGATATCTTGACAGAACTAAATCTTTGAGATCTTTGAATCAATTGTTCATTTCTTGGAAAAGTAAGAAGAAGGGACAGCCTATGTCAAAGCACAATTTTCAAATAGCTGTGTAAGGCTATTACCTTTTGTTATACTCATCACAACAATATTCCTGGAAGGGTCAAGACCCATTCTAACAGGGCCCTGGCTTCATCTATTGCTTTTAGTAAAGGGTTGGATTCTAGAAGTATTCCAGAAGCATCAACTCAGACCTCTGTTCATATTTTATAAAGCACTAGAAGCTTGATTACTTTTCCGTAGGCTATCGGTTCATAGGTAAGTGCTAGGCTAGCTGAACTTGTGGACCATTTTAAGCCTAGCCAGTTTCCCTTTTGGTACTTGAATTAACATTTCCTGTTTGGTGTTAGATTGGCTTTACCCATCATATGGCTGATAATTATATATTATCCCTAGTGAGAATATCTGGGATCTTACCATAGATAATTTGAGGGGACACGTGTGGGATAAAGTATTTTGAAGCTGCCACTATTCATTAGTAGGTCATTGGGCAATTCTGGGATAAAATTTGTATTATCCATGCATAGGTCTAAATTGGTGTTGAAAATAGACATAGTTGAGCTTTATTTTACATGGATGGGGAGTATGTTCCAGAACAAAGGTATCCTCTGCGAGATATACCTGCCCCCAAATCTTTTTGCTGATGTTGCAGAAGAGGTTTAGATCCCTAGATTGAGTATTTCTGACCCATTTACTTTGCTGATGTGCAGTAGGTCCATTAGTACTGGATCGGAAGGTGCCTTGTATGCCAGACATTGATCATCTCTTAGCAGTCTGCAGGATACTGAGTATATTGACAGGGCTTTGATGTGATCCATGTAATGTATATTGTTTAGGCCTTGTATCCTTTTAGTAAGGTATCTCTGGGCATTCCAGTTGTTACATGTATCTGGACAGATATATGACAAAGGAAGCATTATACTCAATGACTGGCCTAATGAAGGCTGAGGAAAGGTAGACAATGACATCCCTAGGTCTAAACATAATCCCATTGTTTATAAGCTGTGCAATATACAATGACCTTCTTACAACAATCAACACATATTAGTCAAACATTAGGTCACTGTCCACATAATTTCCCAAATGACTGGGTCAGTTCTTAGGGGCATATTGTCAGTGTGGTAGTTCCCTGAGGTAAATGATTCCCAAAGGATATGATAATGCAGATGTAATGTGATCCTATCTCGCCTACATTCTCTACAGATGGGTTTGGAGCCGATCCTCGGCTCCGACTCGGCCGCTATACAATAGAACGCAGTCTCTTATTGGCTGAATTACCTCATATCCCAGGATGCACCACTACCACTTCCCCAAATCTCGTTTGCCGCTTTTCAGCATAGACGTGGTCTCGGACTTGGCTGAGCTAAGTATCTTTAGTCAGAAATTTTTCTGTCTGAATTTTGGTCAAAACTTACCCAAAAGCTGTTTTAACAGCTATTTGTTGTTGTGTGATTGGTTTTTGATATTTTCTTGTGGTAAATTGTGTTTTTTTGTGGTAATTAACGGTCCCGTTTAAGTTAGAGGGGCCTAGCCCTACCCTAGGCGTTTTAGTTAGAGTCTAGGTTGTCTGTGTGCTAACTTTGTTTTTTGGTAGTCGGTGTTTTTTGTTTATATAACCATGTCTAAAGAGCATAGACCATCAGGGTTTAAAAAGTGTTCTAAATGTAGTTATAAAATGTCTATTACAGATGACCATTCTTTATGTGTCTATTGTTTGGGTCCGAAGCATCTTCAGGAGTCCTGTAGCGTTTGCCACGCTTTTTCCTCTCGCGTCCTCCAAGAGAGGAAAAATAAGTTGATCTTGAAAGGGCTTATTACCCCTTCCTTTGAAGAAGCCCTATCTTCTTCTTCTTCGCCTTCGAAGAAGAAAAAGTCTTCGGCTCCGACCAGCCCGTCGGATTCGGCAGCAAAAAAGTCTCGGCAGGCTTCTCCGTCGGCTCCACGGACTTTGGAGCCGAGGGCGGAACGGTCTGCCTCGATGTCTCCAGCTTCGACTCCTCTGGTTTCGGAGTCGAGAGCTCGGGCATCAAGAGGCGAGTCACCTTCATCGGCTCCACTGCCTTCGGAACCGATGAGGGTTGCCCGCTCAGACTCTTCCCCTTTGGTGCCGAAGTCCACATCGGCTCCGAGGGAAATTGCAGTTGTAGTGGAGTCTCCCTCGGTGCCGATACTTCTCAAACCTTTACGGAGCCGGTCCCTCAGTCTTTCGGAGCCGGCGGAGAGGTCGACTCGGACCCGGTCGGTCTCTTCTCGGTCATCGAGGATGTCCGATTCGGACTTAGACAGGGTGCTTCAAAGGCTTTTTCAGTCTCCAGTCTTTGCAAAGTTGATCTCGGCTCCAGCCCAGTTGGCTCTGGAGCTGATCTCCCATCCTGCTACATCGATTCCTCCTCCGACAGCTTCGGCACCATTGGAGTCGGTGTTGGTGGAACCGGTGGAGGTTATCGGGTCGGTTCCGACTCTAACTCCAACCCCGTCCCTCGGGTCGGGGTTCGGTACGCAGACCTCCTCTGTCGGCCCGGGGCGCAGACCCGATCCTTTCGGTTCCGAGCCTCCCTCTCGGTGCGTCGGCTGCAGGGGTTCCGACTGCCGTTGTGGCCTCGGGGGTTGAACCATCCCAGGACTCTGGGGGTCCAGCCTTCGATGCCATGAGGAGTGCCTTGGCCAAATCCTCTGTGGCCACTTCGACCATTTCACCACCACCTTCCCTGGGCATGGAGACTGGCGCCTTTGCAATCCCCCTGTCTCACGACAGCGGGGCCCCTGGGCCTGAGGTTACCCCCATTGGGGGTTCCCTTCTTCCTGGAGGTCCCTCCGACATGCTTTCGGAGGAACCTCCCAGGAAGAAACAGTGTAAGAGGAAACACGTAGACTCCCCTGATGAGTCTCTCACCTCGGATACCGACCTCGATGATGCGGAGGGGTCCCCAAAGTCGTCCTCGGAAGATGTCTCCTTTGCGGACATCTTAGAGATCCTCAAGCAACGAGGCGACTGGCAGTCCAAACCCCCTTCTGCTGAGGAGTCGGTTTACCTCAAGGCCTTCGGGGCTCAGCCCTCCGCCTCCTGGGTGTCTCCGCCCTTTGATGAGCTTCTGGATTTGATCTCTCGAAGGGCGTGGGAACACCCGGATTCTGTTGAACCGGTGCCAGCTCGCCCCAATAAATTCCTTTCGGCTCCCCCGGATAAGGACTTTCTATCGAAGGGCGTGGCTGTAGATGCTATGTTGGTGGCATCTGCCACCCAACAAGATGTGGCAGAGGCTTCGACATCCGTCCATCCTCCTAATAAAGAGTCTAGGAGCATGGATCGGTACGGCAAGCATACCCTTTCTTCAGCAGCCTTTACATTAAGGTCTCTGAATTACCTGACACATTTCACCAGACTACAGAGGGATCTGATCAAGGAGCTTTTGGATACCCTCTCTGGTAACTTACCTGAGCAGTTGACCCAGACGGTTAACTCCCAGTTGGCTACCCTGTCTTCATTATCTAACTCGTCCATGAGGCTCATTTCTTATGCGGCCGAAGGAGCGAGCAGAGCGGCGGGAACAGGTGTTGCTCTACGGAGACAAGCCTGGCTATGCCTGTGTCACTTTGCAGAGGCCTTTAAGTCTTCCTTTGCTGACGCCCCCTTTGATGGGTCCTCACTGTTTGGACCCAAGGTAAAGGACACATTGACTCGCTGCGAACAGGAGGGTAAGACTTTAACTGCCGTAGGAGCCCGGTTTTCCACTCCCTTCAGACCTTATCCCAAGGCTCGAAGAGGAGGGAAAATGTGGTTCTGTAAGTCTCAAAAGCCTTATTCGCAGCAGGCGATTCCCCTTCTAGAGGCAGAGGAGGGGGAAATTTTTCAGGGAGACGCCGTTCCAGAGGCGGCGGAGGCCCCCGCAGCACTGGAGACCGCGAGTCCTTTCGTGGCTCCTCCTCCTTCCAGCATCCCTGAAGAAGTACCCGACTGTGCAGCTCCGGAGCCAGTCGGGGGTCGCTTTTCGAGACACCTAAAGGCCTGGGAAAATATTACTCAGGACCAATGGGTGCTTCGAATCATCGCCGGAGGTTACTCCATTCCCTTTTCTCAACCCCCTACACCAGTCCAAAGAATCCCGGACCCGCCACCCAGTCAACGGGATCATGCAGCCAATGAAATATCAAAGCTGCTTCAAAAAGGGGTCATCCAACCTGTCCCCGCAGACCAGGCCGGATCAGGGACTTACTCAAGATTCTTTTTGGTGCCAAAAAAGACCGGGGACTTGAGACCCATTTTGGATCTCAGCAAAGTAAACCGATTTGTGAAAAAGTCCAAATTCCGGATGGTCACTTTGCAATCCATTTTTCCGCTTTTGGAGAAAGGTGTTTGGATGTGCTCCATAGATCTCAAAGACGCCTACTATCACATTCCGATAGATCAGGCGTCGAGGAGACACTTACGCTTCAGCCTAGGAGACAGTCATTTCCAGTTCCGAGCACTGCCCTTTGGTCTCACCACAGCCCCCAGGGTGTTCATCAAGTGTTTGGCGGTGGTGACTGCTCACCTGAGAAGTCTAGGATTCCAGGTGTTTCCATACCTAGACGACTGGCTCCTAACTGCCACCTCCAGGCATCTACTCCTGGAAAACCTAGCAGCCACTATCACACTAGGCAACTCCTTAGGAATCACCTTCAATTGGTCAAAATCTGTATTGCTGCCATCTCAGCATATTCTGTTTATTGGTGTAGAAATAGACTCAAGGCAGATGCGAGTCTATCTCCCTGCGGAAAGGATAGCGACGCTCCAGCTTCAGGTTCAGGCATTGCTCCTCAGACGTCATGCTCCAGCGAGAATGGTCCTACAGCTGCTGGGCTCCATGGCAGCCACTATTCTTCTGGTCCCCTTGGCAAGGTTGCACATGAGGATACTCCAGTGGCTCCTATCAGTCCAGTGGTCTTATCAAGACCTTCCCCTCAGTCACCACATATTGATCACAGACACGTGCAATCAGGATCTTCGTTGGTGGCTTCTCTCCTCCAACCTGAATCTAGGGCGACCCTTCGTTCCCCCACTCCCCTCTGCCACGTTGACTATGGACGCCTCCCAGACAGGGTGGGGGGGACATTATCTGGACAGGTCGGTCCAAGGCACGTGGCACTCCGTCGAGAGTCTTCTCCACATCAATATCCTGGAGATGAGGGCGGTGCTTTTAGAGTTGCAAGCACTGCACGATCACCTCCCCCAGGGTACGATTGCCATTCACTCCGACAACATGTCGGTAGTCTGGTACTTGAACAAGCAAGGAGGGACCAGGTCCTACCCCCTTTGCAGAGAAGCCATGAAAGTATGGGATTGGGCGATTGCTACCAAGCGTTTCCTAGTGGCAACGCACATTCCGGGGAAATCCAACGTGATAGCCGACAGACTGAGCAGAACTATTCTCTCCCCTCACGAGTGGTCCTTGAACGACAGAGTGGTAGCGCAGATTTTCACGAGATGGGGAATTCCTTGTTGTGATCTCTTCGCAAGTCCCCTCAACGCGAAATGCCAGCACTTCTTCACTCTCTCCCCAGTTCCGGGGGAGATCCCCAAGGACGCTCTAGTCCACGTTTGGCCCTCCGGTCTGCTATATGCCTTTCCACCGGTTCCCCTTCTCCCCAAGGTGATTCAGAAGGCGATTCGCTTGGGAAGCAAAATGATATTAATCGCCCCATACTGGCCTCGACAAGTCTGGTTCCCCTTTCTTCACAAATATGCATTGGAGGGTCCTTGGTTCCTGGACCAAGTTCCGGACCTTTTGACGCATCAGTCAGGACAGCTCCATCAGTCCCTCCATTCATTGAAGTTAGCAGCCTCGCTACTCCTCTTCCAACCATAGTTAGGAGCCATTCTTTCGCCCTGAAGTCATGCACATCTTGTCTTGACCCACAAGACTTCTATGAAAAAGATATATAGCAATAAATGGAAGAGGTTTGCTATTTGGGCCCAACTCAGAGGATTAGACCCGATGACAGCCTCGGTGTCAGAAGTACTGAAGTTTTTAGCTTCCCTATTCAACCAAGGTTGCTCAGTGTCTACCATCAAAGTGCAATTGGCGGCTATTTCCAATTTTCATGAGAGTGTGGAACCTCCTTTAATGAGCAACAAGTTGTGCAAAGCCTTTATTAAAGGAGCTTGGCTTCTCGACCCCTATATCTCAACTTGCACCTCCGTGGGACCTTAACGTGGTATTAGGTGCATTAACCTCATCTCCCTTTGAGCCGGCAGCAACCTGTGATCTAAAATTCCTTTCTTGGAAGACTGCCCTTCTAGTTGCTATTACATCAGCCAGACGAGTTTCAGAACTTCAAGCCCTATGTGTTAAACCACCATACTTGGTATTTCACAAGGATAGAGTATCTCTTAGACCAAACCCGTCTTTTATACCAAAGGTTTGTTCTAACTTTTGTTTACAACAATCACTAGAACTACCGGTCTTCTTCCCTAAGTATTCGAATAGAGCTGAATATACTTTTCACAGCTTGGATGTACACAGACAATTACGTTTCTATTTGGATAGGACACACAAAGCACGAAAATCAGATCAACTGTTTGTGTCCTTTTCAGATAATAGATTAGGCAAAGCAGTCACAAAAGTCACTATTGCCAAGTGGATCAGGGACTGTATCAATCATATTTATCTCATCTCAAATAAGGAACTTATAGTCCCAGTGAAAGCTCATTCTACTAGGGCTATGGCCACTTCGGCAGCTTTTCATTCCAAGCTCTCTATTAGTGACATTTGTGTGGCTGCCACGTGGTCATCTTCACACACCTTTATTTCTCACTACAAATTAGATGTGGCATCCAGGGGTCGAGCTTCCTTCTGTTCCACAGTTCTCAGGAGTGTTTTCCAGTGAGCCACCCAGGAATTAGGTGCTAGGGATGCTGTCCCATCTGTAGAGAATGTAGGCGAGATAGGATCACATTACATCTTTTAGTTATGTACTTACCATAACTTTAGATGTATGGGATCCATCTCGCCTACATTCCTAATAACCCACCCTCCTTCCCCCTGCCTCGTAGACCAGGAGAGACCGGACGATCCGAAATTGAACTTCTTTCCTCTCTTGAAGACCTGAGAATGTTATAACAATAGTATGTTTCTGTGAGCATGAGTGCGGACAAACAAGATCTGGGGAAGTGGTAGTGGTGCATCCTGGGATATGAGGTAACTCAGCCAATAAGAGACTGCGTTCTATTGTATAGCGGCCGAGTCGGAGCCGAGGATCGGCTCCGAACCCATCTGTAGAGAATGTAGGCGAGATGGATCCCATACATCTAAAGTTATGGTAAGTACATAACTAAAAGTTTTTGACATTTAGCTTCAGTCCATAATTTTGGCACCAGTTATTTATTTGGGAGAAACTTTCCTACACACTGTTTAAGTCATTTGAGGAGTCAATGAGTGCTTCTAGCTTGCAATGTTCTGCAGACTTAGTCAGCCAGTGTCCTTTGGTATTGGCTTCTACTTCAGAGAATAAATACCAAAAAGGAGAGGTCCCGGTACCAAAATATAAGGGGATTCCACTGATGACTGATTTCTTTGTTGAGGTAGCTTCCCTATTTTGATCTCTTGCATCCTGGCTATGAGCTAGTTGGCAATCCAACGAGTGATGCATGGCTTTATTCCCAGTCTGTTTCTACTATGCCTAAGTGGGGATTGTGTCAAAAGCTTTGTCCATGTTGAGGTATGTGATGGGCACCATTTAACCTTCATCCATTGCTTTGGTGACCTTTTCAAAAAGTCCACCAGGTTGTGTAAGCATGCCTTGCCCTTGACAAATCCAAATAAGATGGGGCCAGTGTTTGGAGGATTCCTGTGTCCTTATCGATCAGTTTCATGATAAGTCTTTTCATGATTTTGTATATGAGGCTGGTCAGACTATGGGTCTGTGGAAGATCCTCCCTTATACAGGGGAATAACACAGTAAATTCTCATTATTAATAACAGTGAAATTCTACCCAGTAATTTAGTTGTATTCCAGTTATTGCTATTAACCTGCCAGCGTCAATAAATGAGAAGGCTTTGAAAATAAATTTTGTTCAACCTGAACTGTTATTTTACCAAAAACACACCTCTCTGGATCAAAGTAAACCACAGGTCAGGAACACGAAGTTCAAAAAAATTCTGCTTTTAATCCACAGACTTAAAACACAGTAAAAAGTTGCTTTTAATCCACAGACTCAAAAATCAGTAAGTGCTTTCATCCAACTCGGACTTCCTCAGACTGAATAATATAGTAAAATACTACTAACTTAAAATACTACTAAAACAAACACATGACTTTAACTATGATGTAATGAATGATAGGTCTGATTTTGTTGCATATTTAAAAAAGAGGAAGTTACATCATAATTTAATGGCTAAGTGTTTAAAGTCATATCTTACAATGCCACAATCAAGTCCATTTGAATAATATTCAGAATAAGTTACTGGCTTCTTAAGCAGTGTGAGTCTGATTTCTGATTTAATTTAATTTAATCAGAAACCCAAGTAGAAAGCATATTTCTCTGTACTGTCTCATGCTTCTCCATTTTGTTTACATATACATGGTATTTCTGTTACAGGCCCAAGATTAGAAACATTCTGTCTTAGAAGTCATATGTGTGCACTGTAATTTATTAACCAGTGCACCCTACAAGTGAGATGCTGTAGATGCTCTCCCTGTCCCTTAGTAAGAATACAAAAGTCCACAATTAGCTGTCAGCTAAACCAAGTTAAGCCCTTCTCTCAACACAAGAAAATAAAAATAGTACACAGGTACCTGTTCTTATCTTGCACAAAACTATTAATCCAATACTTATAGCAAGAGCATTTTATAACAATAAGTGCTTAAGTGGGTACCATGACTTTAATAGCCAGACATCGTGAAGTTTGTAATTACTTTTACCTCTCAGTCACAGTTCAACAGATCCTGTGAGTGAAGCAAAACCATTTCAGACATAGTTGCTGGTTTTGCAGTAACCCGATTGCAAATCAAATAAGGATATGAAATGAGGATATCATTATCTCAGCATTTTAAACCAAACCGTACAGTGCAATGATGTGATCATGAAGCTATGAATATAAGTTTTAAAAGTATTATTGTCTGAATCACTATGGGCCTAATTTCTTACGACTTTTTAAGTGATGTTTGGTTAACTTAAATGACAAATTGTTCAGCAGCATACACATTAGTGGACGCATTTGTGAATGCTATTTTATTCTGTTGATACAGGTTAATGACTGTGCCTGTGAAGATGGAAGTGAAATGCATGATAGCAGCAAAGGTGGAATTTTCACTCTGGGGACTCATTTTGTTGGAAAGATGATTGTTTCTAAGTGACAAAAACTAATATTTAGCAAAGTACATGTCTTCCATTTTCATTTTGGGTGTACATTATATCACATGCTTTCTTTGTTGAAATTACTGATAACTATGCACACACAATATAATACATACATATAAATATATATATATATATATATATATATATATATATATGTCTAGATCAGGCTTTGCTAGGACTATTCTCCTGGATGTCCTGGCCTATTCTCCTTCCACCTCCTAAAATTTGTAAGCTATGTTAATCTACCCATATAGCTTAGGTTCCTGCAGCAGTGGTCAATATGAAGAGCATAGTACAGCTGTATAAGTGAAATTACTATAACAGTAGATGTTGAAATGATCACTGTTGCAATAGCTGCTCTCTCCCTTCATTCTCATTGTTTCTTTGAGTGTTGTTTATGCCAGGGTGTGGACTTTTATTTTTTGTTGTTCCTTGTATTGTCATTTCAGGGCTTAGCCTCCCTGTCGCTGTGGGTATTAAAAGCTCTGAAGGGCTGGGTGCCCAATACTATCTTTGTAATCAGATCAGATCAAGCTGAGCAGTGGTGTGGGCAACAGTAAGGTGCCCTGAAGCTTTGGAAGCTGGCCAGTTGTTATATCATTGCAGGATATAACCCATATAGCTTAGGTTACTGCAGGAGAGATCATTTGAACATATACTGTTATGGTAAGATTACTTACACAACTATAGTTTTATTCTTGTAACTCTCTACTGCATCAAAATTATTCACAGAATGCCTAGGGGTAAGAGTGGAAACTCTGTGGGAGTCATTGCTTACTGCAGACTCAAAGGCATTCAATGTTTCCATATTTGGATGATTGTCTTACCTCTGCGGATTTTTTTTCCAGCTGTTAAGTTGCTAGCAAATGTTCAGAAACTTCTTCTCAGTCTGGACTTTCAAATCAATTTGTAGATGACTTTAATCATCCCATCTTATACTGAGGTTTTCCTGAGATGTTTGTAGCACTTGGCCTTAGGAAGAGCCTATCTTTCTATAGATTAAGTAGAGATGTTCCAACAAGATATTCCTGAGTTTGTGCAGCCTACACCAACAAAGGATTTTTTTAGGATTCTCGGATGCATGGCATCAATAATTAGCATGCTGTCCTTTGTCAGAGTGTGTTTGAGAAAATACATTGGTACCTCAGATCAGTCTGCACTCAGCATTTACACCCTTTGACTTTTCAGATTCCAGTTCTGGGATTTGCAAAAGGGAGATTGTATAGTGGGTAGACTAGATAGCATGCAATCCAGGTCTTCCTTTCTCCCTCCTGAATCCTCCTAAGTCATCACCACAAATATGGTTTCAAAAGGGGTAAGAGTGGAAACTCTGTGGGACCCTTTAGACTGACAGAAGCAAATAAGGGGTGGGGACATGTTGGCTATCATTGTTTTGAAGGCCTCAAATTATCTGTGTTTCCCAGGACCTCTGCAAATATACAGGCAACACCACAGTGATGGGGTGCATAAACAAACAGGGGCATACCAGATCTTACCTTCTTTGCAGACTGGTTATGATTGTATGGGAGATGGCAATTCAACTCAGTCTGCGTCTTTGACTTCATACATTCCATGAGAGCAAAATATTATTGCAGACAAGCTTAGCTGGGCCAAGATAGTCCTGTACACATGAAATCTTCATTCTAGCATCTTTCAAGAGTTGATCCAACTGTGGGGAATACATCAAATAGATTTGTTTGCCTGTTTTCAAAATAAATAACTAAAGAAATTCTGCTCCAGGACTCCCTGCAATTAGCCCTGGAAGACAGATGCTTTCTCATTCCCATGGGTAGTGATGCTTCTGTATGTCTTCCCACCATTTCCACTGATTACCAAGATTATTTTAAAGATCCAGAAGGACTGTCCAAAAAGAGGGGTGGTGGACTTCCAAAATGGCTGCACACTGATCAACAGCATAACCTTAGCTGTCTGTGTAAAAACAGAAAATGAGAAAAAGAAATTACTGGCTAGTAGATGCACTACTTGGAGGCCAGAAAAGAAGAAATTTGGAAAACCTAAAAGTAAATCAACCAGAAAAGGTGAAGAGAAAACACTGTATGGGAAGGATTCTGCAGCTGTTCAGCAAAAGGCAGTTCAAGCTTCAGCTTTGGGACTTCCAAGATGGCTGCACATTGAGTAACAGCTTATTTCAAGCTCTCCCGGTGTGAAAACATAAACCCAGCAGAGAAGGCCTGTAGATGTGTGTTTATGGGTAAAAGTCAGTAACTGGCTATTAATTGCACTGCCTGGATGCCAGGAATAAAGAAATACAGAAGACCTGGTAAAAATAATGTACAAAAAGTGATGAAGAAACACTGACTGGGGAAAGTTCTGCAGCTGTTCAGCAAAAAGTAATGCAACCTTCAGACATGACTTTCAATAATGTACAGGAAGCTGTAAGACAACTGCATACAGACCTGGTTAAAATAAACAAAACACTGCTAGAGTATATCAACACAAACAATAAAAGGCTGGAAAAATGGAAGAAGCTTTAAACAGATATTCAGATGAGATGATAAATCTGCTTAAAGCACAGGTTGAAATGAAGAAAAGAGTGGGGAATATGATACTGCTCAGGAAGAGATGTTTCAAAAAATAATAGAATTGGGTTCCTGTTACGTGATCGAACACACATTCTGTTGAATGCGTCTTGATCGACCGTAAAAGAATGAAAAGGCAAAATAGCTAAGCGACTTTTAAGTGAATTCTTTCCCTGGGAAAGAATTTGCTTGGCCGCTTCCATTACTTTGCCATTTTCGGCACTGTAGTGTGATCTCGGAGTCAGTATATTTAAGTAGGGGGCATGTGGGGGGCACAGCCTCCCAATTTATGTACTGTTTTAAAGTTTTTTTTTTTTGGAACAGCAATTTTTTTCCCTTGGAAAAAAATTACTGTTCTGGGTTTTCGACATTGTAAGCTTTTGGTTACATGGGATTGATTAATCATCATTCGCTTATTTAAGCATTCGATGATGTAATATAGACCCAATAGAATTAGAGGACAGAGCATGTAGGGAAAACCTGAGATTTTCAGCTATACCAGAAAAGCTGGAAGTAAGAGACTGCATTAATTTTATGAAAACACAAATAAGCCACTGGACTGGTATTCCACAACAGGAGTTGTTAGTTGAAAGGGCACATTGTGTGTATGCTCCAAACTTAGCTATAAGAAAGCAACTTAGACCTTTAATAGTAAAGATGCAATCCTATCAGCAGAAGGAGTTGAATCTGACAAAAGTGTGGCAGAAATACAAAATACTAAAAGTGGGAGACAGCAGAGTGTTTGTGGAGAATGATTACTCACTGTACACTAGGCAAAGAGGAGTAAATTCATTCATTCATGGAATGTCAAGATGCAGGTGTGAGATTCAAACTGCTGTACCCAGCTGTCTTCAAGGTATTCTTCCCTGGAGGGAGAATATCATTTTTTGATGAAGTACATGCTAAGGAGGAAATACAAAAGTTTGTCCAACAAAATGTAAGCAGTGAAAGAGAAGGAGATTCTGCTTTTTTTTTTTTTTTGGTAATAAAGAGCACAGAGGGACTGTGCCTGTGAAACCTTTTCAAAATGTTCCATGGAAAATGTTGACTAGAATAATTGAGAGTATGTTGGAAATGAAACAGAGACAGGAGATGAACAGTAATAAAACCAGTAACTTAATATGGGCTTACAATGCAATAATTATATTTGTGAAATATGACAAAACAAGAAAATCTGGAAATGCTGGACTTTTTCTGAATTTGTTGTTGGACTTGTGGGGGACTCCAAAGTTTATGCCCTACCTCATGTCATTATTGTTCTGAAAAGTGCTTTGGGGAGGAGAAGAGGGCGAAAGTTAATTGTAAGCAATTATTATTTTTTGTCTAAATAGTACCAGTTTTGTGGTATGTGGTTTTCTTTACATGCTATAACATAATTTTTTCAGTTATTTTTAAGTGTAATGGGGGTTGTAAACAGGTGCTGCTGTTCTTTTTTTCTCCCTTTTTCTCTCTTTCTTCGTGTTCAGTTTTAAGAAATGTAGGCACTGTAATATAAATAAACCTGGTTAAAAAGCATGAAAAAAGAAAAAAATAATGTGCTTTTTTCTCATTCTTGCATAGGGGAATGACTGGATTAAAGACCTTAGAATGATTTAGTAACAAGTTTTAAAAGTAAGCAAGTAAATGAAAAAGAACATTGAATATTATGAGGCTTTATTCTAGCAAATACATGTATGCTCAGTATCAAATCTGCAGCTGGTCTTCATGTTTCCATGGAAACAAACTGATAAAGAGAAACAGGCTGCCTGGTTCTCATGTCTTCATGGAGACAATCTGATAAAGAGAAACTGTCTACAGTCTGGTGGAGATTGATTGGCTGAGGAAAAAAAGAAAAGAGAAACTGGCTAGGAGGTAATGTTCTCCGAAAGTATTTAGGGGTTTTCCCAAGGTAGATAATGTTCTTTGAAAGCATTCAGGGACTTTTCCAAGGTAGTTAATGCTGGGAGAGCTATAAAGATAAGACAAAACTAATCAGCACTTAGTAGAAGCACAGGCTGCACCATGCATCTTAGCATGGATTAAAAGAAGTTATGTCTTACCATAACGTTCCATCGGTGTTGTAGATCATTGTTCATTCATTACAAATAGGAACTTGGTTCTGTTCTCAGAACCGATACGGCCGTTTCCAAGCTCGCACCAGACAAAAACTCTCAGCTAAGACCTACCCATAATCCCCCTCTCCTAGTTACTTCAGATCAAGTTTGCCCACCCTTAGATAATAGCTGCAGTAATAGAAAAAAATAGTAGGAGGCTCTGTCTGAGCAAATATCCTAACCAGGATTTCCTAAAGTCCACCAGGAGTCCAGGCAGGGGGAAGGAGGGTGGGAAGTAATGAATGAACAAAGATTTGTAACACAGATAGAACATTGTGATAAGACATAACTTCTTTATCTGATGTAAATCTTTGTTCATTCATTACAAATAGGACCGAGTCCCCAGCTACATGAGTCCTGGGTGGCCCTAAGGAAGGATATTCCTGAGCACCATAGAACCAAAAGATGCTCATCCCCTGGAGGCCAAATCCAATTTGTAATGAGATATAAAAGTATGAGGTCTTGCTAAAGTGGCTGCTGCACAGATATCATCCATAGAGGCTCTGGAATGAAATGCTATAGAAGTAGTCATAGATCTGGTAGAATGAGCCTTTATTCTAGAAGATAAGGATAGCTTATTCTGTTGGTAGATAAAGGTAATGACGTTTCTAAGCCAGGAGGATAAAGTCACTTTGGAAACAGGTTTACCCAATCTGGGTCCAGCAAAGGCCACAAACAATTGATCTGTTTTCCTGAAAGATTTAGTCCTGTCAAAATAACAACAAACTGTTGATGCACATCAAAGGTGTGCAAAAGGTACTCCCCTCTGTTAGAATGCTGAGGGAAGAAAACCGGCAGGTCAATAGATTGGTTAATGGAAAAGCCAGAAATGACCTTGGGCAAGAAAGAAGGGTCAGTACGAAGGGACACCCTATCCGTGTGGAAGATCAAGTAAGAACTCTTGACACTCAAAGCCTGCAGTTCAGATACTCTTCCTGCTGAGGTAAGTGCTACTAGAAGTAAGGTTTTCCATGACAAAAATTGCAAATCACATGACTCAAAAGGCTTGAAAGGAGAACCTGTGAGAGACTGAAGTACCAAATTCAAGTCCCAGGGTTCTAAGGGAGGCTTGACCAGAGGTTTAACATGTAATACTCCTTTCAAAAAGGTCTTGCATAAGTGGTGTGACATAATTGAAGAATTATCAAGATCATTATGAAAATTTGCGATAGCTGCTAAATTTACAGTGATCGCCAAAGTTGAGGCTCCTGCATGCAAAACAGTAGTCAGGTATTGTAAGATGTTTGAATAGACATAAAGCAAGGGTCTAAGATCTGATCTTTGGCCCATATAGAGAACCTAGTCCATTTACTAGAATAAACTTTCCTAGTGGAAGGTTTGTGTGAAACCAGAAGAATTTCACGAACAGGAGATGGGATGTCAGGCAGCGTGGCAATCATTGGAAGTGAAGGAACCAAGCTGTGAGCTTGAGACTGTGCATGTTTGGATGAATCAGTCCCTGAGGATAAGATAACAGGTCTTGGGAATGATCCAGGATTGAGTCAATCAGATGAGGCCATAGAAATGGGAACCAGACTTGACGGGGCCAGTAGGGGGCAAGAGGATCACTTTGCTTCTCAAACTCTGAGCTTTCTGGAGAAATTTTGCAATGCAGGGAAACGGGGGAAATGCATACAGAAGACCCGGTGGCCAGTTGTGTGTTAGAGCATCCCTATGTGGTTCTGCATGTATAGTTCAGGGGGGAAGCAAACAGGTCGCAGCAAGGCTTGCCCCAGTGTTGGAAGATCCGATCTGATGTTACGGGGTTGCGGGACCACTCATGAGGCATCAGGATGTTCCTGCTCAGATTGTCCACAATAAGGTTGGAACTCCCAGGAATGTGTGTTGCCATAAGGAAGAGGTTGGAAGCTATCACCCAGTGCCAAATTCTCATGACTTCCCAACACAAAGGGTAAGACCTGGTTCTGCCTTGCTTGTTGATATACCAGACTGACATATTGTCTGACTGAATAGCAATGGTCCCAGAGGGTAGGGATGCATGGTATGCTTGCAGTGCTAGGAGAACTGCCCTCAGTTCCAGGACATTTATGTGCAAATTGGCCTCCATGGGGGACCAAGTGCCTTGGACAGTCTTTCCCTGGAAATCCCCCCCCCACCATAACAAGGAAGCATCTGTGGTCACAGTGGCTGTGGGCTGGGGAAGACAGAATGGTCAACATCAAAGATTCGTTTGTGGGTTCATCCACCATAATATTTCTTCCTTACAATGGTTTGAAAGACGTAACATGTGGTCAGGTGGATAAATTAGCAATGACCATTATGCAGAAAGGAGCCACTGTAGGATTGTCATGTGCAGTCTCGCCAGTGGTACCAACGTAATGGTAGCCACCATGGATCCTAAGAGTTGCAGTACAAGATGTGCTGGTACATAGGTCTGAGGAAGAAGGTCTTGGATTTGGTGTTTTCTTTTCGAAAACCTTGAGGGAGGAGAGAAGCTTGACAGGATGTTGTGTCAAAGACTGCTCCAATGAATTCCAGTGTCTTCATTGGAGACATTGAGATTTGTCCTTGTTGATTGTAATCCCCAAGCGGAGAGTGAGACCTTGAATGTAAGAAGATTCCTGGTCAGAGTGGTAAGGAACCTCGAGTAAAACCCGGATCCTGTCTGGTCTGGTGCTACTGGCTGGAAGACTCTTTTCCTTAGCAGCTTTTCTATTTCTAAGGCTGCTAATTCCCTCTGATTGGGTGGTACATCGGGGATGGGAGTTAAATTGAATGGTATTTGGTAACCTCTGGATATTATTCTCTGCACCCAAACATTGGTAGTAATAATATGCCAGGCTGGTAGATGCAGAGAAAAATGACCCCCGACTGCTTCCAGAGGAAAGCAGTTGGGCCGTTGCTCAGGAGAGCTGGTAGGGTCTGCCAGAGAAAGAATCTCTAGTGCCCTGGTTACGCGGACCCCCTCTACTCCAAAAGGAATGTCTTCCATATGAGTTGCCCCCTCTGCCCTGGGGGGATTGTTCACCATGAGTGTCATGAAAAGGTCCTTGGGATTCCTTGAACCACATTTTTCCTCTCTTCTGGTTCCTGGAGTAGGACCTCTGGGGGTTGGAAAGGCGTATGCCCGCAGCAGACAAGGTCTTTCCATCTTTCTCACTACATGTAAGTGTGTTTCGTACTTTGGGTCCAAAAAGTGCAGATTTGTCGACAGGTGCATTGATGAAGGAAGATTTAAAGGGGTCTGCGAAGTCACACAACCACATCCAAGTATTATGTTTTATGACAACGCCTGATGCGGCAGCTCGAGCTGCCCCCTCGGTGGAGTGAGATATCAAATGCATTGAGGCATTCAAGATGGATTCAAGGGTAGCTAGCTGTGAGGCGACAGTATCACGCACCTCATCAGGCAGTACCCCACCAAAGAGGAAGACATTTCAGAAATTAGGTCTCTTTGGAGGCGAATAAAGTGTGCCAGATAGTTCAGTGACCAAATGGTGAATGTCGCTGAAGCATAGGTCTGTTTCCCTAGTCTGTCCATGGTCCTAGACTCTCTATTTGGAGGATGGATGGTGGAACTATCTTCTGCCAGTTCCCTCTTGGTGGCCGCCACCACAACCATAGAATCAACTGTCAACTGCTAGGACCAGTGGGGCTGGCCTTCAGGTGTAGATAAAATATTTTGACTGGCCTCTGAGGGACAGGTTCTATTTTGTCTGGGGCCTTCCAAGCACGCTGCACTATGATTTTAACAAGGTCATCTGCCAGCGGAGTCACCCAGGAAGTAGATGGCTGGGCACGGAAGGCCTGCAGGAACACCGATTCCTCAGAAGAAGGGTTAGAGGGCTTCCAGTCTCCCCATTGCTTGAGGATTAAGAGGATGTCTCCGAGTGAGATGTCATCTTGGGAAGACCATGGGGGACCCTTACCCCTCATCACAATCAGTGTCTTCGGTGATAGATTCCTCCAATGAATCAAGGTGCTTCCTCTTGCACTGTTTCCTCCGGGGTGGCTCCCCAGTGGGATCTTCTGAGGAGGACTCTGGAGAAGGGGTTCCCTTCAAAGAGGGTTCTTGTGACTCCCGTGCCTGGGGTCCTGAAATAGAGGGTTGGGAGCGATGCATGTTAGGGGAGGGTTCTGATACTGATGTCATTGGTGCTGACTGTGAGTCCACTACCTGTACAGCAGGCCCACTTGAGGAGGGATGGAAGTCTGGAACCGGGAGGGACAACCTCAGAACCGGAGTCTCACCTCACCGTGAGGAGCCCACCTCCAGATGAGGAGCTGAGAGAGAAATGGAAGCCGTTAGAGCCGTGGACATAGATGGCACCAGTGAGAAAATAGGTGCCTGGCTAGGTACCAGTGTACAAATGGCCCAAGCACTGCTTTGGGAGAGCATTGGTTCCACTGGAGCTGATGCAGCAAGGGTGGACAGTGCTGACAGGGAAAACACTGCTGTTGGAACTGAGACGTATACACCAGAGTGGAAGTATCTTGTCCTTGGCAGTTATTCGAGTTTTGGAGCTGATGGAGTCAAAGAAACTGTCGCCACTGTGGCTGGGGATGGTGCCGAAGCAGATACAGTCATTGGAGCCGAGTCGTATCCAAGAATGGCACCGAAGTCAGTGGTGCCAAGGTCGGAACTGAAATAGGGGTGAATATCATGGACAGCACCAGGGGAGGAGACACAGAGCCTGGTGCTAAAGCGATCTGCGCTGGGGGTGCCGGCAAAGCACGGAGCCGACTCAGTTCCATAACTGATGGAAATGCAGGAATTGATTGAATCCTTTTGTCCTTATGTTTTTTGGTCTTTGGAGGGGGGTGAGACCTCCTAACCGGATAGAGCCTCTGAAAAAGGTGAATTGAGTAATCCGTTTTTCCATATGTTTTTTGGTCTTTGGAGGGGGTGAAACCTCTGACCCAGATACAGCCTCCAAAAAAGGTGTCTTGAGTAATCCATTTTTCCTTATATTTTTTGGTCTTTGGAGGAGGTGAGACCTCCGACCCAGATAGAGCCTCTGAAAAAGGTGTCTGGAGTAATCCGTTTTTCCTTATGTTTTTTGGTCTTTGGAGGGATTGAGATCACCGACCCAGATAGAGCCTCCGAAAAAGGTGTCTTGTGTAAACCTTTTAAGATACGTTTATTTTTATGTTCTGCTACTGTACAATTACTAAAACTAGCACAAATGTCACAGTCAGCTCTAATATGATCCACGCCCAAACAGTAGACACAATGAGCATGTGTATCCGAGTTAGGCATCTTCTGTCTACACTTGTCACACTGTTTAAACCCAAACTTAGCTTTGTCTGACATAATAAGGCAAGAAGGCTATCCTAAAGAAAATACAAAATAAAGGAGAGAATACTCTGGTATTTAAAAAATACCACAAATGGTAAGGAAGGGCCTGTCAAAGGCAGAAGAGAGGGACAGTACCAAAAATGGTAAAATGTAAATTACCAAGGAAAAGGGTAGGGAATAGAACTAGGATATAGGCGACAGTGAGAAAAGGCTAATGACTAAAAAGTAAACAATTTTGAAGAAAAACTGTCTTAAAAATAGCAATTTTCTACTTAGCTTTGAGAGAGATGGCTAGCATGTCTGACTAGGAATGCGGCAAATGAGATCTGGAGTAACTAGGAGAGGGACATTATGGGTAGGTCTTACCTGAGAGTTTTTGTCTGGCGCAAGCTTGGAAACGGCCGTATCGGTTCTGAGGATGGAACCGAGGTCCTATTTGTAATGCATGAACAAAGATGTACAACATCAGATCCTTTCTTTTAGGTTAACTCAAGTCTCTGAGTGTGGCTCTCAGTTTGGGACTTTTGTTCCTATTAGAAGGGCAAAACTTCAATATCTGAAGGTGTACATAGTTTTGTCTGTTAGTGTTAAGTTATTAGGTTTTAGGGGGTATTGGGGTGTTTTTTTTGAGGGCTTTCAATAAAACAAAAAGTTTTATAAGATCTGACTTAGGCTCAAATGGATATGACAAGAAACTAATGTATAACTGTTCAACCTGCCAAACAGTGTATGCATGTAACACAAAAGCTGGAACTAGACATTTAACAAAAAGTTGTTATACATAAAAGGTGGGAATAATTTTTTAGTATAATGATTTTTTTCTTTAATGTCTTTAAATGTAAATGGCCTCACAGATAAATACAAACAAGAAAGAGTAGTGAACTATATTAAAAATGTAGTTGTTAAACTTAGGGAGCCTATAACACAGAAGGTAAGAAAAGAGATCCTGTAGAGGTATTAGAAATATTTCAGAACTTCTATGAGAGTCTGTATGAAACAGAGAAATATGAAAATCAAGAAAAGATGTACATGGAAATGTTTATGGAATAATTAAATATGCCAAGGTTAGAAGCAGATGAGGCTCAATTACTAATGGTTAGGATAGGAAGAGATGAGATAAAAATTGTGCTGTATAACCAATCTGCAGTAAGGTCCCCAGGAATAGATGGCATTCCTGTGGAAGTTTGGAAGCTAGGAGGAAAAAAAATGATAAAGGCCTGGAAGACTTTTTGTAACAGAAGAAGAGAAGTACCACAATCCTGGAAGAAAGCTGTGGTTGCTGTAATACCTAAAGAGGATAAAGATCCATCAGATCCAGCTTCATACAGGCCCATTTCAATACTAAACCATGATTATAAAGTGTTCATGTCTATAATGGCTAAATGCCAAAACTGATAGATATGGATCAGTGCGGTTTTGGGGTGGGGAGACAAACATTTGACAACATTAACAGAACCAAACATATAAGGTTAATGAGGTGGTAAGAGTCCCAAGTAGGTCTAAAGGTGAAAAATAACTAACAGAACCATGGAAAGAAAAAAAAAATGTTTATTGGTGAACCTTCACAATGTGTTTGGTTGGACACAGGGAATTGTGTTACCTTGGGATTAGTTTACATTGGGACCTGTAAGAATTGTAACTATTTTTATATTGGGAAAACTATCAGATGTCTTCGTAAACGCATTTACGAACATTTGTATGCTATTAAGAATGGTGATGAGAATAATGCCCTTTTTAAACATACGAAGTATTATTTAAAGAGCAATAAATTTCTTTTTGGCATATTGGAAAAGATTAGAAGAGATGAAAAGAATGGTTATTGGGTAAGCAAAGTGGATGAGTGTGAATTAAAGTGGCAATTAAGGTTAAAAGCCACAATGACACCAGGTATTAATGAACACAATTCCATAGTACCAATACTAAAGAAGAAAGCTATGATTTTATAATGTTTTAACTATGTATGTTCTTGACCTATTTGCCTTTAAGACCAAAATGATTAAGTGCAGCACTTGACCATTTATATATTTTATTTTATTAATGTGTTTGTACATTTATTCTGTTGTTCTGTTCATTATTTTTCACCTTTAGACCTAATTGGGACTCTTACCACCTCACTGGCCTTATGTGTTTGGTTGTGGTTGTTGTCCGTGATTATACACGCTGGCTTGTTTTTTCTTGAGTTGATTGGATACAGCATGTTGGTGGTGTTTCCCCGGGTCATTTGTGTACAGACCACGTTAAATCAACAGTTACCTTTTTGACATCAGGAAGCCTTTGGCCATGGAAACTCTAGTTGGAGCTGGTTCTCAACAATAACAGGACAGCGGTAGCTCCATTAATCACAGGAATAACACTGGGAATGAAGGCGAGCTTACTCAGTTATTAAAAAATTTTCACAGCAGCTTAGTCAGCTGCAGTCTTCGCTGGATGGACTATGATTCCCAAGGGCTTTTGCAGTATTGTCACAAGCCTTATATCATGAAAACAACATTTCAAATAAGGATGAGTGTCCTAGGGAGAATTTCATGGACTTGACTTCTCAGGAATCCATTCCTTGTGGACAAAGGATGTGTCAGAATGCTTTACATGAACTGAGAGGTTGATTTTAAAGCTGGTTAGACACTGAGCTTACCTTTAACATCAGAACTGTAAGTACATCAAAATCTTTCCAAGGAAAGCCAAATGAATCTGAGACTGTGTTGATGAATGTTCGTAGCCTGCAATGAGATAATGCATTTTTAACTGAAAGTGTTAAAAAGAAAAGGGTCCCAAAGGGACTTAGAATGTAGAAGTTCCCTAATGGCTTGCCATTAAGCCAGACTTAGTTGGAAGCATTAGTGGCCATGTTCGATCAACATGGTATTGAACTAATGAAGTTTATAATTAGGCTTAATGACAAATGTATCAATTAACTTTTGGATAAAGCCAACAAGCTTAATAATGATATTTTGGATGATGAGTTGTTGGAAAATTTTGTACAGAAATATGAAAGTATGTATGATAGGGTTGAAAACCAGGTGAAGATCAACATGAAAAGGAAAAATAAGAAATTAGAGAGGGATAAAATGGAATACAGTAACAATTTAGCATACCCCTTACCTAAAGCATATTTTCATCTAATGAACAGAATGTTGTTTTTGAAGATAGAGTGTTGCTGGAGCAACAGAGGGTTTTAATAGATGGACCCAGGGTGTGAACAAGATGAATTTAGGTCAGAATAATCAGGGAGACAATGAAGTGTTTGAAGAAGAACAAACAGAAGTTAGGAGATCAGAAAGGATTTTAAACAAAAATAAATAAAAATAGTTTTTAGTACAGCCTCACACACCAATGGATGTGAAAAACAAGGTGGGGGGGGGGCAGAGTTTTTTGGAAAAAGAACAAGGGCAATTAGTTAGAGAGTTACAATATGAAGGTCAAATTATTTCATCTTTTGAAGGAAAAATGATGAGCTTTGAAGGGTTTAACATATTTAACTATATGGAGACTCCACTTACAAAAACACATTTTTCATTAATTAGAAAGGGATTAAAATTTGTCCCATCTAAAAAGATTGAGTTGGCTGATATTTTAAGAGAACTTAAACTATTTACTAGTAAACTGAATCTCCAGTTATTTTTTAAGGATAGTTACAAAGACCACAGTTTAAAACAAAATATTAAAATAAGGAAAAGGAGCTTGTTCAACCCACCTATGCACCCAACAGTAGCCAATTATGAGAGGATTTCTACTCAGGACATATATCAGTATTTTCAAACTTTAAATGAAAAATGTTATAATCTTAGTAAGGAAGAGATTGTTTTGTTAAATGAGTTGTGATACACAGTGACTCTTTGCGTGTAATGAAACTGGATAAAGGGGGTGGTATGGTGATGGTTAACAAAGAGGACTATGATTGTGAAATGCTGACAGTTTTATACGATGTAGATACATATGAAATTGTGTCTAGTAATCAAATCAATATTGCACAAAAGAAGGTGCAAGTATTTTTGGAAGATTATCTTTATCAAGGGGTAATTAATAAGGAAGTTTTGAGTTTTTAGTCAATGAGCACCCAGCTACACTTTCTGTATTTGGGATACCTAAAGTACATAAAATGTTAACAAGCCACCATATAGGTTAATTGTAGCAGCTCAAAATAGTAGGACATATCCACTTGCAGTATTTGTAGACAGGTTGAGTCAAAATGCCATTACACCTATTGATTACATATTGAAAGACTTGAGATTTTCTGAGGAAAATCAAGCAAGATTGTTATACAGATGAAGTGGGATTTTCTACAATAGATGTAGTTGATCTTTTTTCATCTATGCCACATAACGAAAGCTTAGACCTTTTTGGTGAGGCAATTTCAGAATTAACAGCTTTGAATGCTACATTTATAAATTTTGTGGTAGAAGTTATAGAAATTGTTCTTAAAAATAACTATATGGTGTTTGAAATGAATTTTTTCGACAAGTCAAGGGAGTAGCTATCGGTGCCAATTGTGCCCCTACCTATGCAAATTTAGTTATGTATGCATGGGAGAAAAAATACATTTTCATTTTAGGGTTTAGCCAGTATTGGCATACATATTTAAGATTTTTGGATGACATCTTTATTTTATGAAAAAGAAAGAACTGATGATGAGAGGGAGGAATTTGTGCAACTGATTAGTAATAATAATTCTTTTTTAAGATCAACTTGACCATTTTGATGAATCTGCTGACTATTTGGATGTCACAATTTTTAAAAATAGGACAGAACAGAAATTTGGTTCTAAACTATATAGGAAACTGACTTTTTCCAATAGTTACTTGGATTTACTATATAGAAAACTGACTTTTTCCAATAGTTATTTGAATTTTAGAAGTCAACGCCTCTTTTACATCAAAAAGAATATAGTGAGGGGTCAAATGGTTAGAGCAGCAAGAATGTGTTCAGATTTCATCCTGTTCAAGCTAGAACTGGGAAATTTAACAAATATGTTTATAGAAAGAGGATACCCAGAATGGCTATTGTTCGAAATTGGGGAAAAAAATCATTTGAGAATGGGGGAACAAGGTATACCCCCTATGAGGTTCTGGATGTGATGTGGCAGATATTGATGGGAAGTTAAACAAATCTTTTTCAAACTCTATGGCTATCCAGTTTGGGGGAGACAGTGAAGCTTTAAAAGAAATTATGACTAAAAACTGGGTAATGTTTAGGAGTAATGTTGAGATTATGGACACCCTGGGTCCAAAACCTAATTTTGTCTTTAAAACAGGTCGGAATTTGAAACACATTTTAGAGCACTCTATACCATCAAATAAAAAAATAGGGGGGGGGGTACAAAAAACATGTAGTATGTGTAAATACCGCAGTTATATTTTGCAAGGAAAAACTGTCTTTATTGGTGAACCTCCACAATGTGTTTGGTTGGACACAGGGAATTGTGCTACCTCAGGATTTGTTTACATTGTGATCTGTAAGAATTGTAACTATTTTTATATTGGCAAAGCTATCAGAAGTCTTCGTAAATGCATTCACAACATTTGTATGCTATTAAGAATGGTGATGAGAATAATGCCCTTTTTAAACATACGAAGTATTATTTAAAGAGCAATAAATTTCTTTTTGGCATATTGGAAAAGATTAGAAGAGATGAAAAGGATGGTTATTGGGTAAGCAAAGTGGATGAGTGTGAATTAAAGTGGCAATTAAGGTTAAAAGCCACAATGGCACCAGGTATTAATGAACACAATTCCATAGTACCAATACTAAAGAAGAAAGCTATGATTTTATAATGTTTTAACTATGTATGTTCTTGACCTATTTGCCTTTAAGACCAAAATGATTAAGTGCAGCACTTGACCATTTATATATTTTATTTTATTAATGTGTTTGTACATTTATTCTGTTGTTCTGTTCATTATTTTTCACCTTTAGACCTAATTGGGACTCTTACCACCTCACTGGCCTTATGTGTTTGGTTGTGGTTGTTGTCCGTGATTATACACGCTGGCTTGTTTTTTCTTGAGTTGATTGGATACAGCATGTTGGTGGTGTTTCCCCGGGTCATTTGTGTACAGACTACGTTAAATCAACAGTTACCTTTTTGACATCAGGAAGCCTCTGGCCATGGAAACTCTAGTTGGAGCTGGTTCTCAACAATAACAGGACAGCGGTAGCTCCATTAATCACAGGAATAACACTGGGAATGAAGGCGAGCTTACTCAGTTATTAAAAAATTTTCACAGCAGCTTAGTCAGCTGCAGTCTTCGCTGGATGGACTATGATTCCCAAGGGCTTTTGCAGTATTGTCACAAGCCTTATATCATGAAAACAACATTTCAAATAAGGATGAGTGTCCTAGGGAGAATTTCATGGACTTGACTTCTCAGGAATCCATTCCTTGTGGACAAAGGATGTGTCAGAATGCTTTACATGAACTGAGAGGTTGATTTTAAAGCTGGTTAGACACTGAGCTTACCTTTAACATCAGAACTGTAAGTACATCAAAATCTTTCCAAGGAAAGCTAAATGAATCTGAGACTGTGTTGATGAATGTTCGTAGCCTGCAATGAGATAATGCATTTTTAACTGAAAGTGTTAAAAAGAAAAGGGTCCCAAAGGGACTTAGAATGTAGAAGTTCCCTAATGGCTTGCCATTAAGCCAGACTTAGTTGGAAGCATTATTGGCCATGTTCGATCAACATGGCATTGAACTAATGAAGTTTATAATTAGGCTTAATGACAAATGTATCAATTAACTTTTGGATAAAGCCAACAAGCTTAATAATGATATTTTGGATGATGAGTTGTTGGAAAATTTTGTAGAGAAATATGAAAGTATGTATGATAGGGTTGAAAACCAGGTGAAGATCAACATGAAAAGGAAAAATAAGAAATTAGAGAGGGATAAAATGGAATACAGTAACAATTTAGCATACCCCTTACCTAAAGCATATTTTCATCTAATGAACAGAATGTTGTTTTTGAAGATAGAGTGTTGCTGGAGCAACAGAGGGTTTTAATAGATGGACCCAGGGTGTGAACAAGATGAATTTAGGTCAGAATAATCAGGGAGACAATGAAGTGTTTGAAGAAGAACAAACAGAAGTTAGGAGATCAGAAAGGATTTTAAACAAAAATAAATAAAAATAGTTTTTAGTACAGCCTCACACACCAATGGATGTGAAAAACAAGGTGGGGGGGGCAGAGTTTTTTGGAAAAAGAACAAGGGCAATTAGTTAGAGAGTTACAATATGAAGGTCAAATTATTTCATCTTTTGAAGGAAAAATGATGAGCTTTGAAGGGTTTAACATATTTAACTATATGGAGACTCCACTTACAAAAACACATTTTTCATTAATTAGAAAGGGATTAAAATTTGTCCCATCTAAAAAGATTGAGTTGGCTGATATTTTAAGAGAACTTAAACTATTTACTAGTAAACTGAATCTCCAGTTATTTTTTAAGGATAGTTACAAAGACCACAGTTTAAAACAAAATATTAAAATAAGGAAAAGGAGCTTGTTCAACCCACCTATGCACCCAACAGTAGCCAATTATGAGAGGATTTCTACTCAGGACATATATCAGTATTTTCAAACTTTAAATGAAAAATGTTATAATCTTAGTAAGGAAGAGATTGTTTTGTTAAATGAGTTGTGATACACAGTGACTCTTTGCGTGTAATGAAACTGGATAAAGGGGGTGGTATGGTGATGGTTAACAAAGAGGACTATGATTGTGAAATGCTGACAGTTTTATACGATGTAGATACATATGAAATTGTGTCTAGTAATCAAATCAATATTGCACAAAAGAAGGTGCAAGTATTTTTGGAAGATTATCTTTATCAAGGGGTAATTAATAAGGAAGTTTTTGAGTTTTTAGTCAATGAGCACCCAGCTACACTTTCTGTATTTGGGATACCTAAAGTACATAAAAATGTTAACAAGCCACCATATAGGTTAATTGTAGCAGCTCAAAATAGTAGGACATATCCACTTGCAGTATTTGTAGACAGGTTGAGTCAAAATGCCATTACACCTATTGATTACATATTGAAAGACTTGAGATTTTCTGAGGAAAATCAAGCAAGATTGTTATACAGATGAAGTGGGATTTTCTACAATAGATGTAGTTGATCTTTTTTCATCTATGCCACATAACGAAAGCTTAGACCTTTTTGGTGAGGCAATTTCAGAATTAACAGCTTTGAATGCTACATTTATAAATTTTGTGGTAGAAGTTATAGAAATTGTTCTTAAAAATAACTATATGGTGTTTGGAAATGAATTTTTTCGACAAGTCAAGGGAGTAGCTATCGGTGCCAATTGTGCCCCTACCTATGCAAATTTAGTTATGTATGCATGGGAGAAAAAATACATTTTCATTTTAGGGTTTAGCCAGTATTGGCATACATATTTAAGATTTTTGGATGACATCTTTATTTTATGAAAAAGAAAGAACTGATGATGAGAGGGAGGAATTTGTGCAACTGATTAGTAATAATAATTCTTTTTTAAGATCAACTTGACCATTTTGATGAATCTGCTGACTATTTGGATGTCACAGTTTTTAAAAATAGGACAGAACAGAAATTTGGTTCTAAACTATATAGGAAACTGACTTTTTCCAATAGTTACTTGGATTTACTATATAGAAAACTGACTTTTTCCAATAGTTATTTGAATTTTAGAAGTCAACGCCTCTTTTACATCAAAAAGAATATAGTGAGGGGTCAAATGGTTAGAGCAGCAAGAATGTGTTCAGATTTCATCCTGTTCAAGCTAGAACTGGGAAATTTAACAAATATGTTTATAGAAAGAGGATACCCAGAATGGCTATTGTTCAAAATTGGGGAAAAAAATCATTTGAGAATGGGGGAACAAGGTATACCCCCTATGAGGTTCTGGATGTGATGTGGCAGATATTGATGGGAAGTTAAACAAATCTTTTTCAAACTCTATGGCTATCCAGTTTGGGGGAGACAGTGAAGCTTTAAAAGAAATTATGACTAAAAACTGGGTAATGTTTAGGAGTAATGTTGAGATTATGGACACCCTGGGTCCAAAACCTAATTTTGTCTTTAAAACAGGTCGGAATTTGAAACACATTTTAGAGCACTCTATACCATCAAATAAAAAAATAGGGGGGGGGGTACAAAAAACATGTAGTATGTGTAAATACCGCAGTTATATTTTGCAAGGAAAAACTGTCTTTATTGGTGAACCTCCACAATGTGTTTGGTTGGACACAGGGAATTGTGCTACCTCAGGATTTGTTTACATTGTGATCTGTAAGAATTGTAACTATTTTTATATTGGCAAAGCTATCAGAAGTCTTCGTAAATGCATTCACAACATTTGTATGCTATTAAGAATGGTGATGAGAATAATGCCCTTTTTAAACATACAAAGTATTATTGTCAGGGTAATAAATTTCTTTTTGGCATATTGGAAAAAGTTAGAAGAGATGAAAAGGATGGGTGTTGGGAAAACAAATTGGATGAGTGTGAATTAAAGTGGCAATTAAGGTTAAATGCCACAATGGCACCAGGCATTAATGAACACAGTTCCACAGTACCAATACTAAGGAAGACGGCTATGATTTTATAATGTTTTAACTTTGTATGTTCTTGGCCTATTTGCCTTTAAGACCAAAATGATTAAGTGTATTGTTGAGATCACATGATGCTTTTATCGTTATTTAAGAGAATGCTGTGTCAATGTTGAATGGTTTTGAAGAATCCCTATGTGTAAGAATGAAAGCACTTGACCATTTTTATATTTCATTTTATTAAAGTGTTTGTACATTTATTCTGTGGTTCTGTTCGTTATTTTTCACCTTTAGACCTTATTGGGATTCTTACCACCTTGTTGGCCTAATGTATTTGGTTGTGGTGTTGCCCTCGATTATACACATTGGAACATTAACAGAACATTGATGATCCAGAAGGAAGCAGAATGTAAGAAAATACCATTGTTGTTGGTGGGTCTTGATGCAGAGAAAGCATTTGACAGAGTAAGCTGGGACTTTATGAGCAGGCAATAGAAGCATTTGCGTTTCCTAAAAACATTATAACATTGATTAGGAAGATATATGAGGGATTGGAGGTGAAAATTAAAGTGGATGGGGTCCTGATAATTTCTGCTTGAGCAGAGGAACCAGGCAGGGGTGTCCTCTTTCCCTTTAATGTTTTTATTATATTTAGAACCATTGGCAAAGAAAATAAGGGACTCAGAAATTCAAGGATATTATTGGTATGGTAGTTAAGAAAAGCTGGCTTTATTTGAAAATATTATTTTATACCTGGCAAAACCAGAAAAATACAAGTGACAAAGAAAAGTGTTGTGGGACTTTTTGAGACAGTTTCAGATCTTTTCAGGATACAAAATTAATGAAGCTAAAACAAAGGCAATAGCAGTAAATTACGTACCCACACATGAACTGGTTCAGGAATATTCATTTTTAGTGGGACATGATAAAATGAAGTATTTAGGAGTATGGATTAAAATGATTCTAGTGTGGCAGCTAAGGATATGTGGGAAGAGACTAAACAAACCATAATACAAAAACTGAGAAAATGGAAGCTTTGTTATATGGATATTGATAGTAAGATGCAAGCAGTTAAAATGTTTTTGTCCCTTCAGTCTTATACACTGGTTAGGCATATTTTTATCACCCAGAGGAGAAGTTGTGGATAGCAATTAATATAGAGCTGAAGGACTTTATCTGGGAAGGGAAGATGGCAAGAGTCAAGTGGGATAAGCTGATTCTTCCAGTAGAACAAGGTGGATTGGGATTACACAATTTGAAGGGGTATTTCAGAGCTATACAGTTAAGACTCCTATACATAGCACAAGCAGAAAACTATAATTCAAAGTGGAAAGGGATGATGATGAAACGGGGGGGGGGGGGGCTCAAGAAACAAGGAGAGACTGTGATTTTGGATTAGGCCTTTAAGGAGAATAATAATAATCATACAGAATATTATATCAATAAAATAGAAAGTATTTTAAGAACTAAACCAATACGGGAATGGAGAAAGGAGATCCTGCAGATAGGATGACTGCAATTAGGGATACAGAGAATAGGCAAAAGGGGCTGGAATTTATTGGAGAAAACTGGCAAAGGAATCAAGGTAGTGAGAGCAAATAACTTGAGATAGAAAGATGATGGAATGGAAAGACGCCAAAAATGTATTTGGACTGCAGGTTAGTGATTGCCTCCCTATCAGGGATTGCTATCAGAGTGTAGGCAAACAAAAAGAAATAAGGGTGTCCTAAACAAAAGACCAACACTGGTAGATTTTGTAATAGAATCTACAACAGAAGGTGCAATTAAAAATGAATAATTAGTAGAGCATATAAAATATTGCATGTAACTATAGTAATCAATCAGAGGAGGTTAGAAAGGATTGGGAAAAGAGAATGGATAAGCAATTCACAAAGAAACAATGGGAGGATGTATGTATGTTTCCCAAATATGCAACAAAATCTAGAAGATTTAGGATTTTTGCCTGGAAATGTTTACATAGATATTTTTATACCCCAAGTAGATTCCAGAGAATTTTTCCTCAGACAGAAAGCAAATGTTGGAGGTGTGATGGGGAAGTAAGAGGTAATTAGGAAGATATTTTCTGGGAGAGTGGTGAGTTTGTTGACTTTAAGGATTCCTTCTGGGATGCATTATCAGAGATGCTGGGTGAGCAGATTGGTCTGACAAGGGAGATGATTTTTCTGAGCTACGATACAGAATCACATAACGCAAGCACTCAGGTCTCTCAACAGCAGGTACAAATACGACTCAGTCATTGTCCACGCTGGTGTAAACGACCTGAGACGTACCTCCTTGGACTACATGAAAAGAGACATTGAGGAGCTCTCTGATTATGTAGCCCAGGCAGGTATGACCCTGACCTTGAGCAGTATCCTACCTTCACCAAGAATGATGCCACAATACAGAGATAAGATGATCAGCTTTAACAATTGGCTTAAACTCTGGTGCCATTCAAAGGGGATCCAATGTCTGTCTGCCTGGGATGACATGCTGGACAAGCCACGCTGCTTCGCAAGGGACCACCTGTCACCCCTGGGATTCCGGATATTGGCAAAGGCTCTTGCCACCCCCATAGTGCCTTTTTTAGGCAAGGCTCAAATTCTAAACCTACCACCCTAGAACACAAAAAAGGAAAAAAACTAAGGGTAATGCTGCTCAATGCCAGAAGTCTAAATCTCAAAATGCATGCACTCGAGGCCCTTCTCAGTATGGAGAACATCGATGTCTGTGCAGTGACAGAAACCTGGTTCAAGGCTCCTGAGAGCACCCCAGCACTATCAGGTTTTACCTCTTATCATGCGTTCCGGCCCCAAAATCCGGACAATACCAAGAAAGGAGGGTATCCATATTCATCAAGGACACCCACACCTCAAGACTGGTGGCAACGCACGATGCATCGGAGACCATCCAGGTGCAATTAACCATAGGCAAGACTGCTCTGCAAATTGTAGCATGTTACAGGCCACCCTCACAAACTCAGGAACCTCACATGGCCTTCCTGAAAACACTAGAGGATAAATGTATCACCAAACACCATCATACTAGGTGACTTCAATTACCCTAATATAGACTGGGAACACTACTCAAGCCCAAACACCCTAGCCCAAAAGTTCCTGGAATTCATAAACTCAAATGCCATGGAACAACTAGTCACCATCCCACAAGAGGAGAAAACATACTTGATCTCATCATCACGAACATGGGAGCACAATGTTCAACACCGGAAGTATACCCCTCACTGGTGAGATCAGATCACAAACTAATCTCGCTGGAGGTCCTCATCCCACCCCACCTGAAATAAAAAGACCACAGTAAAGAACTTCTTGAAAGCCGACTTCACACTTCTAAAGACTAGTGTGGTCTCCTTTAAGGCCCCGAGCGGAAAACAGTACTCAAGCCGCTGAATCACTTACAAATGCCTTCTACCAGCACCTGCAGGACTGCATGGATAAGGCAATCCCAAGCAAAACAAAGACTCTTTGTACCAAAGGCAAGCGTCCAGTCTGGTGGACCCCAGCCATAAACAAACTCTACAACAAAAGGAGGAAGCTACTACAAGATAGAGCAAAATCCTTAAAAGGTAAGACACCCTTGATCACTATAAGTAAAAAACTAAGAGCTCTCATAAAATCATCCAAAGCAAATTTTGAGAGAAAAATAGCTAAAGACTCAAAAGACAATCATAAGGCCTTCTTTAGCTATGTTAGAAACCTGGGTGGAAACACCCAGATATGCTCAGAACTAGTTCAAAATGATGTGAAGTTTACTGATCCTACAGACATTGCCAACATACTGGCTGACAGGTTCAGTGCAAACTTCTCCCCAAAAGGAGAGATATCTATACCAAGCGATTGCAGCCCCCAAACATCTCCAACGCCCAAGTGAGAACTGCTCTCTCCAAAGCAAAAATCAAAGCATCCATGGGACCTGATGGTGTCCCCGGCTGTGTGCTCCACGAACTCAACGAGGAATTAAACCCACAGCTAGGACAGCTGTTTAATCATAGTCTTACCTCTGGATACGTACCCAGGGAGTGGCGCACTGCAACTGTGGTCCCACTTCACAAAGGCGGTGCCTCCACCGACCCTGGAAATTACCGGCCCATTAGCTTGACAAGCCTTATCTGCAAAGCCATGGAGAGGATCATAATGGACCTCATAAATAAAGACATAGGGAATTTGCAGACTTTGGATCCATCCCAGTTTGGCTTTGTCAAAGGCAGATCATGCCTTCTAAACTTGGTTGACTTTTCAAACAGTCACCAAAGCCATTGATGAGGAAAGGCAGTCCATACAGCCTACCTTGATCTGGCGAAGGCCTTGATACAATACCCCACTCGGGTATCATTGAAAAACTCATCAGCTTAAATGTTAACCCATACATCACAAGATGGGTTGCAAACTGGCTGAGTGACAGAACCCACAGGGTCAGAGTTGCTGGCGCCATGTCAGACTCAAAGCCTGTCACAAGTGGTGTACCACAGGGCTCAGTCCTGGGCCCACTCTTGTTTGGCATCTACTTTTCCGAAGTACAAGCAAACACAGGAGGGTTATGGCTGACAAAGTTTGCAGATGACTGCAAACTGGGCCATAGTAGAAAACACATCTGACACAGATATCCTTCAGAAGGGTCTCACAGAAACGGATAACTGGTGCCAGAGCCATGGCCTAAAGTTAAATGCCAAAAATGCATAGTCATACCCTTCGGGAAAAACAAGGTTACCCCTAGCTACCAAATAGGTGGCAATCCACTGAGCACAGAAGAAGTTATCAGGGACCTGGGGACCCAGGTTGATAGTAGTCTGTCATTCGACACCCATGTAGCTAAAGTAGTTAGGAAGACCTTCTATATTGCCCACCTTATCATGAAGGGATTCTCATCTAGATCAAGGGAGGTCATAGTCTCCGTATACTCATCACTCATCAGACCAATGATTGAGTACAATGCCCCATTCGAATGTATCTGACCCGACACTTGCAGCAGCTGGAGAGGCCACAAAGTTCCTCACCAAAAGGATAAAGGGTCTCAAACATCTGTCCTATGCTGCCCGACTGAAAGAACTCCAGCTCTATTCAGTCGCTTACGGCTTGCTCAGAGGTGACCTTTGCCTAACATACAGGTTCATGTCAACCCCAGATTTGATGAATATGCTTCACCTCAAAAATCTAGATCCGTCAGAGCCACAAGGGCGGGAGACTTAAACCTCGACACGGCTATTAATAGGATGTGCTGGAGGGATAGATTCATCACCCAAAGACTCCCTATGCTGTGGAATAAAATCCCGGTATATGTGAGGCAGAGCACCTCGCTGGCCTTGTTCAAGAGAAATCTTGACCAATGGATGGGAGATCGCAGATATACCCCAGGGATTACCTCAGTGTCACTGCTCGACAGAGGCACAGCAAAATAATGGGTATAGCTCCCCATACTAAAGGGGTGGCGTAAGCCACAAAACTATGGGCTAGGCTTGTAAATGCCCTCGGGCAGATAGCCTAGTATGAACCTATGAACCTATGAACCTAATCGAAATTGCCTAGACATGGTAAGGCCTTGCTATGTCTAACAATGGTGGCTGTCAAAAAAAGCAATTACTAGAAAATGGAAATCAAAATCTAAGCCAACTATATTGTAAGTAGTGAATATAGTAACAGTGATAAAACAACTGGAATTGAGATCTTTAGAAAAGGGTACGAGCAAACTACATAGGAAAAAAATGGGAATTGTGGGAACAATACATACAAGGGAAGAATGAGGCTTAAAAGGTGGCAGGACTTAAATGAGCTATGTAATGTTTCAGTGAGAATTATTGGGTATATTATAGGTGATGTAAAATTCTTGCAACTAGGAGTGTATCAGTGTGGTTTGTTTTCATTTATATAAATGTATGATTGCCAATGTAGTAAGTGATGGTTTAATAAAGATGTTTTTGTTCAAAAAAGGCAGGAATTGAATAATGCATGAAATGTTGCTTAGGTTATATGATATATAGCAATATATATGAAGTATAATGTATGTTATGTTAATATAGTTTGATTACTTTTATATGAATGTAAATTTGCCTATGTCATAAGTAATAATTCAATAAAGGTGTTTAAAAAAAAAAAAGCTTCAGCTTTGGTTCAAGAGATGGCTTCCAGCAATTTAAGGGGAAAAATAAATCAAATATACTTGGGGTGATTAAATAAATTTAAACCTTGGCTCTATATGATTGTCACTGCTAAAGTGACACCCCGACCCCATGTGCAAAATGGGAAAAGGGGTTGAGGATGGAGGATGGATGGATGGATTAAATATATGAAACACTGAAGGAATATATTGATTCAAATAAAAGGCTGGAAAAATAGAAGAGGCTTTAACTAGCTGTTCAGATGAACTGATAAAACTGCAAAAATCAGAGGATGACATGACATGGATGAAACCTGGGTGAATATGAGGTTTCTCAAGAACTGTTTAAAATAGCTTTGTTAGAAGACAGAGAGTGCAGAGAAAACCTGAGAATCTGATGTTGTCATTTTCATTTGTTCCTCAAAGAATGGGTTTGGATCCGACCTTCAGCTCTGACTAGGCCACTTTCTAAAGATTCCAGGAACTGAATTTTGAGCTGCCCCTTATCCATAATGCCCCTGACCACTACAAATTCTCAGATCTCATTTGCCACTCTTCAAGATGGTCGGGATTGTGATTACTCAAGCTCCTTTGGAGTTTTGTGAGTTAAAGTCTGCTATTTCTTATTACCTTTTAACAGTTCTTTCTTCCCTTTATTAGTTAAATTAACCCCCATACCCTCAGTAACCTTCTCTACTGAGTTTTTGGTAGTTTTTATACTGCTATGGCTGGAATTCTGTTCTTCCTTCTTGTATACCCCTAGGTATTGTATTTGTAATACCATTGTTGGTAGTTATTTCGTTTTCTTTTCTGTTTCTTCCTTTAAAAAAGAAGTCTTTATTTCTGTCTTAAACTTGTTTGTGTTTTTCCAGTATAGCTGATAAGCTAACTGGATTTAAAAAATACACTTCCTGTGGACATCAGATCCCCAGTTCTGATGCCCACAGGGGAGTGCTTTTATTGTTTGGACCCAGCACATCTGGACACCTCTTGTTCCAAATGTGCAGCCTTTAATGCAACAGAAAGAGGAATAAGCTAATTTTGAAAGGCCTCCTTCCCACTTCAACTTCATCTTCAGGCACTTCTTCAGGGGATAAAACCCCCCTGCCAGAAATTGAAGGAGCCCAGGGAGCACCATAATCACTCTACTGCCCAGTCTCTGCAGCCTACACATACTGTAGAACCACCAAAGAAGGTTCTTAAATCTAGGATCTGACACCTGAGGATCCGACAAAGTTTACTGTTTTATCTCCAAAGCCCCTTGCTCCCAGGTTCTCTGTGGAGCCAGTGTCTCCCTTTTGGAAAGAAATGCCTAAGAGGTCTTTGAGACCACCTTCTGCATCCTTTTCTGTTAGGTCTTCCCATAGTCTGTCTGAAGTGGATGTGGATGGGATGATGAGGAAATTCCTCAGAACACAGATCCAGATGGGAGGTTTGCCAGCATCATCTCTCATCTGATCTGTGAGCAGCCAAACTTCTTTTCAAACTGTAATTGCTCCTTCTCCAATCTGACCAGCCATTTCAGAGTCCTTGGATCTGAGAGCCCTGTAAGGCAAACTGTTGGATCCAAAAGTTATTTCATCCTTGACTCTGGCTACTTCCCTGCATGATTGGCTCAAACACTGTTAAAACATGATGGCTGTTGGAGCTGAAGCATTGGTGTCAGATCCAAGGGGTTGACTTGGACTCCAAAGTTTTCAGAGCCATCACTTCCTCTCGGAGCTTCAGCACTTGATAGCTCAGCTCCGACTCCTCCCTCAGAGTGGAGGGTTGGGGGAGTTTGGGAGTTGTCTGCACCAGGAGCCTCAGCTCTGATGAGATTGTCATTGGCCTCTCCAGGCCCCTCTGCTTTTTTTTTTAAATACCTTTATTGAATTATCACTTGTGACACAGGCACATTTACATTTATATAAAAGTAATCAAACTATATTAACAAGTTCATGTTTACAAACATTATACTTCACATATATTGCTATGTATCATATAACCTAAGCAAAATTACATAAATTATTCAATTCCTGCCCGTTATTTTTTTTTTTTAGCAAGAAACATCTTTACTAAACCATCATGTGCAATATAGTCAACCATACATTTATATAATTGAAAAGAAACCACATCAACACAATCTTAGTTGCAAGCATTTTTACATCACAAACCATACTGACACACTTCCAGTTGCAAACATTATACATCACTTATAATCTACCCCAATCATTTTAAGTCAAACATTACATAGCTCATTTAAGCCCTGCCTTCTTTTAAACCTCGTTCCTCTCCTGTATGTATTGTTCCCAAATTCCCATTTTTTTCCTGTGTAGTTTTCTCTTACCCTTTTCTAAAGATCTCAGTTCCAATTGTTTTATGTCTGTTACTATATTCACTACATCTAGGCCCCTCTGCTTTTGAGATGGCAGAGAGGACCTTCTCTCAACCCAGAGTAATGTTGACTCTCTCTTCTTCAGAGCCACACCTTACACCCTCTCTGGATCCAGTGTCTGATTCCTCACATTCTATATCTCAGGGACAGCCAGCCCAGAAGAGCTTCCAAACACCTCCCACCAGGGAATTCCTGGTCTGTTCCGATACTTCCCCAGAATATTCCATTGAGGAGGTCCTTTAGAAGAGGACGTTCAAGAGGAGGCATTTGGATTCCTCACAGGAATCCCTCACAGAAGACACTGATTTTGATGAGGGGAAAGGGTCCCTTAGATCTACACCTGAAGATGTCTTATTTAGAGATGTCTTAGAGATCCTGCACCAAAAAGGTGGTTGGTCTTTCCAAACCCCCTTCCCTGGAGGAAATGGTGTTCTTGGAAACCTTTGGGTCTGGCCCATCTATGTCTCTCCCCCCCCCCCCCGAGGAGCTTACAGATTTTGTCTCATGCAAGGCACAGAAGGAACCAGACTCCATGGAACATATTCCCAAATGTTGCAACAAAATCTTAAGTGCCCCTGCTGATAGTACTGGACTTAAGGGATTCCTGTAGATGCCATGATTGTTGCAACAGCCACTACAAAGGAGCTTCCAAACAAAGCTCCACTGTGCATCCCCCTAACAGAGAGTCTAGGGCTTTGGACAGGTTTGGGAAGTGACATTTGCCCTGCGATCGCTGAACTACCTAGCACATTTCACCAGATTACAGAGGAACTTTATAAAGGAACTCTCTAATTCTGTCCTAGGGCCCATGTCCGTAGAGGAACAGAAATCCTTTTCCTCATGAGTGGCCACCCTACAATCGATTACAATCAATTACAAATGTGTGCATGAGGTTGATCTGGTATCAGATGTCATTCATTAATATTCCCTTGACTGGGTCATCCTTGTTTGGCTCAACAGTAAAAGAGACTCTCTCCCACAGTGAACAGGATGGAAAGACCTCGTCTGCCATTGGAATTCACTTTTCTACCTTGCAGAGACCCAGGGTGTTCACCAAATGCATGGCAGTGGTAGCAGCTCACCTGGATTCAGAGTGTTTCCCTATTTAGATGATTGGCTCTTTACCACATCAGCCAGGCATCTACTAGTAAGAGCCAGGGATTATTTGCTTCAACTGTCACTCTCTCTGTGAATCACCATCAACACACACAAATCTCATCTTCAACCAGTTAAAGTTGTGGATTTTAGAGGGGATTGCTTAAACACAGTCAATTGTCTAGCTCTTTTGCCTCAAAACAAAATTGGACATTATTTCCAGAAATAAAGCTGCCTTTGGTTCCACGATGCTCCAGAACTCCCTTCCATGAAAGCCACCCAAGGTTACTGTAGCTGGAGAATCTGTCCCATTAATTGAAGAAGGAATGAAAATGACAGCATCAAATAAAAAAGTTATCTACTCACCATAACGTTCCATCTGGGTTTCCCATTTTCATTCTTCCTCAACTTTCCTCCCTCCCTCCTCCTGTCCATGACTTTGGGAGAGACCTAACGGAAGTGTTTTTAGGAACCATAGTTCCTGCTTGAGCTCCTGATCTTTCAACTATCACTTTTCTGTCATGGCATTGTTTTATATTTAGGATTATAATACATAATCTGATGTTGTCAATCGTTGACAGTGGGTTTTGTTCCGAACCTCAGAACCGAGATGGCCAATTATTTCAGCTCTACCCATAATGCTCCTCACAGAGATTACCTCAGATCTCATTTGCCACTTCGCGCACCAGATGCGTTCGTTCACTCTCTCGAGCCTTGGCTTAGTTTGTGAGTAATTTTTAATTTTTTCATACTTTATTTCTAAAGTTTCTTTTTATAACTCCTTGTATTTCTACCTGCTCCTCCCTCTTCTTATTGTAGCTGGTTTCTATCTCTCCCCTCTACTGCTGGTAGACTGTCAAGTACCATTGTTGGTACCCCCTTTCACTTCTGTTAATTATCTTTAAAGTAGTCTATCATACCATCGCTGGTATTTGTCTTTCTACTTTCTATTTAAAAAAAAAAAAAATCTTGCTTTATCTGTATTTCTTTCTTGTGTGACTGCTTGAATCTGTTATGACGGAACAACAGGAGACACTTTCTCCTTCTAAACCCTCTAAGGGCACCTCCAGATTTAAAAGGTGTAAGAAATGTGAGGGCAAAATGCCCAAATTCAGGCGGGCATATCCTCTGTGTGTATTGACTTGGTAAAATACATTTGCAGGAGAACTGTGTGATTTGCCACGGGTTTTCTACTCATACCTTAACAGAAAGAAAAAAAAATTAATATTAAAAGGACTACTGAAAACCGGTTTTGAAGAGGCCATTTCTGAGTCCAGAGAGAAAGCTGGCACTTCTTTATCTTCCTCTTCTTCTTCCGCCTCAAAGAAAAGGCCTTCCTCAGTTCCAAAATCCACTGAACCGTCAAGAAGAATACCTACACCTTCCTTGGTACCAAAGAGCTCATTGGCACCGGAGGATTTGTCTACACTGACTATTGCTACCACCGCTAAACTGGCTTTGGAGCCAACAGCTTCTTCTCCGGTACCTACTGATATATCAGTACCAAAGCAATTGGGGCTGCCTCTTCTCCAAAGAACATCCTACTCCCCATCTGTGGACCCATTTAAAGGCACTCCTTTTGTGGAAGTGAGAACTCCAAAATCTCCTTCCACTGCATCTGTTCATTCTACTAAGAGTTTCTCAGAGACAGACATAATGAGACTGGTGGATCAGCTACTGGTGGTGAGGGGATTGCCCTCTGTTCCGAGCTACAGTGGCATTGCAACTGTTTATCTGATGATACCCCCATATCCTGCTCCTCCCAACTCATGATGAGTCTTTGGAGCCCCTGATCCCGACTCTCCCGGCCTTGACTGTCTCGGTTCTGGTAGCATTTTTGTGTCTGGTTCCAAGGACCGCCTTGAGTAGCTCAGAGCTTTTGGCTCTGGAGATCTCCCAGGATCGAGACTCTCTGGTCGGATCTGAGATGCATAGTACCTTTTTGGTTCCTTCAGAACCATCTATGTCTCTTGGTGCCTTGGCCTTTGCAGTGTCGACCCAGGTTTCTGTTACAGAGGTGGCTTCCTCTGTGCAGGGTGTGACCCTGGTTCTGAAGGAGTCTTTCACTTCCGGGCTCCTGCCCCTCTATGGGGGGGGGGGCAGCCTTCTGGATTATGGAAAGGGCATTGTCTATTGGAGACTCGTAGTCTGTGCTATCCTTGTCGGGACAGATTTCAGTACTCCCTCGACCTGAGCTACCATCAGTCTTACCCACGGGTCAGAGAGCACAAACATTTCAGGTAATACCTACTTTGGTAGTCTTTTCTTCGGATACTTCTCCGGATCATCCCTCCAAGGAAGTTCCTGTGAAAAGAAAGTACAAGAGGAAGCACTTAGACTCCCTGGAGGAGTCTTTCACTGAAGATACTGATTTCAGTGAAGGGAAGGTTCCCCAGGTCACCCCCTGATGATGTTTTCTTTGGGGACATCCTTGAAATCCTGAAAGAGAGGAGTGGCTAGTCCTCCTCCCAACCTTCCTCAGAGGAATCAGTATACCTGGAGGCTTTTTATGCTCATCCTTCTACTTCTTGGATCTCTCCACCCGCTGGAAATCTTATTAAATTGACCGCTCAGCGGGCGTGAAAGATGCCCAACACCATAGAGCCAATCCCTAAGAGACCTGATCAAGTATTATCAGCCCCTAAATAGCAACCACATTGGGCCAAAGGAATTCCCGTTGACACCATGGTGGTAGCGGTAGCCACCAGATAGGAACTTGCCAAGGAAAGTCCTACTATCCATCCTCCTAACAAGGAGTCCAGGACTTTAGATAGATTTGGGAAGTGGGTTTATGCTTCATTGACCTTTGCTCAAAGGTCCTTGAATTATATGGTGCACTTTACAGGACTACAGAGGGATCTGATCATGGAGCTTTTGGATACCCTTGAAGGAGCTGTGGCTGAAGGGATACGAAATTAAGTTACTTCTCAACTTGCAACCCCAGAAGCAATTTCTAACTCATCCATGAGGCTTGTTGCCCATGTAGCTGAAGGGACGACTAGGGCAGCGGGTTCAGGCATAGTCATTAGAAGGCATTCCTGGATGCACTTGTGTGAATTTGTGGAACCATTTAAAGCATAATTCATCAACGCTCCATTTGATGGATTTTCCCTGTTTGGTCCCAAGGTAAAAGATACTCTAGCCAGATGTGAAAATGATGGTAAGACCCTTTCTGCCATTGGCACATGTTTCTCCAGTCCTCAGAGACTGTATTCTAGGAACCAGAGAAGTGGGAGACTATGGTTTAAAAAATCCAAAGGGCCTTTCCAGGATTCACAAGGCAAATACTTTCTCCAGGGCAGAGGGGGAAGCAGTGGAAGATGCCGCCCTGGAGGCAGAAATGGACTGCAGAATCAGGGATCCAGAGAGACCTTTTCTGGAGCTTCTTTCCAGCACCCCTGAGTGGGTGCCTGATTGCCAGCCTCTGGAGGCAGTCGGGGGGGGGGATGACTTTCTTTGCACCAATCTGGCTGGTAAACATTAACAATGTACAAATGGGTACAGGGAATCATATTCAGAGGTTACAAAATTCCTCTATCAGAACCTTCAAAACCCCAGAAAAAACTCCCAGACATGCCACCCAGTCTCAAGGAAGCAGCAGTCCTAGAAATTCATAAACCGCTAAGCAAAAAAGTCATCCGAAAAGTCCCACCAGACCAGAAAGGATCTGGATTTTCCTCAAGATTATTTTTAGTGCCCAAGAAAATAGGGGACTGGAGGCCCATCTTGGATCTCAGCCAGTTCAACAAGGCAGTTCAGCAAATCAAATTCTGAATGGTCATGGCTCAGCCGATACTTCCATTCCTGGAAAAAAATGAGTGGATGTGCTCTATTGACCTCCGAGATGCTTATTACCACATAAATATTTAAAAGAGCTCCAGCAGCTTTTTGCACTTCCAGCTGGGAGCCAGTCATTTCCAATTCAGAGCACTGTCCTTTGGACTCATCAAAGCCCCCAAGGTGTTTACCAAATGCATGGCAGTGGTAGCAGCTCATCTAAGACTGAGGGTTTTGAGTATTTATGTATCTCAATGACTGGCTCCTCACAGCTGCCACCAGGCATCAATTACAGCAGGCAAAAGATTACACCATAATCTCTGTGCATCTCTGGGAATAACCATAAACTTTGAAAAGTACGCACTTCAACCCACTCAAAACCTGGACTTCATTGGAACCCAATTAGACACTGCCTTGGGAATTGCATCTGTCCCTCCAGAAAGGCTACAACGCATAAGGCCTCAGTTTGGTCAATTGCTGCACAATGACAAGGTCCCAGCAAAATTAGTTCTTCAAACCTTAGTCTCCATGGCAGTAGCAATCACTCTAGTCCCCTTGGGAAGATATCACATGTGGATATTGCAATGGCTACTAGTGTCCCAATGGTCTCTCATTTACCAACCAATGTCTCAACTAATTCTGATTACCAAATATTGCAAGCATGACCTGTTGTGGTGGCTACACTCCAACCAGATTCTCGTGGGTCATCCTTTCATTCTCCCCTAGCCGCAAGCCACAGTGAACACAGATGCCTCCCAGACCAGGTGGGAACTTGGGAAGGGCAGTCCAAGGCACGTGGTCCCAATTGGAGGCCAACTTGCACATCAATGTACTAGAAATGAGGGCAGTGCTGCTAGCTTTGCAAGCATTCTGAGATGTCCTCCCTCTAGGAACAGTAACAATTCAGACAAACAACATGTCAGTAGTCTGGCACATAAACAAACAAGGGGGAACCAAATCTTACCCATTGTGTTGAGAAGCACTCAGAGTTTGGCAATGGGCAATTTCTTCCAACCGCTTTCTTATAGCAATGCACATTCTGGGGAGTTCCAATGTGATAGCAGACAAATTGAGCAGAACTATCCTCTTGCCTCATGAGTGGTCTCTCAGTCCAGCAGTGGCAAACAACATTTTTCACCACTGGGGTCAACCTTGCTATGATCTCTTTATCTCTCCTCTAAACAACAAGTGCAGAAGTTACTTTGCCCTAATCCCCCCTCAGGGGGAGTTGCCCAGAGACGTTCTTCTCCACGCTTGACCTCCCAGTCTGCCTTATGCCTTTCCTCCAATCCCTCTCATTTCACAGTTCCTGGTGAAAGCCAAAAGGACAGAGAACTCCGTAATCCTCATTGCCCACTTCTGGCCTCAACAAGTCTGGTTTCTCTTCCTGTGGCCTCATCTGATTCAAAAACCATGGATTATGGATCCAGTTCTAGATCTGCTGTCTCATCTGGAGGTCATGATGCATTCGAATCTTCAAAACCTCAAGCTCACTGCATGGTTTCTCCAGTTCCCATGATTGCCAGGCATCCTTCTCTTTCCTCATCTGTCCAACAGATTATTATCACTCACCACAAATCTTCTACAAGGAAATTATACCAAAACAAATGGGAAAATTTGCTAGACAGGCTCTAGACAATGGAATAGATCCATATTCAAGTGCTAACCACAAGGTATTAGACTTTTTAGCCTTACTTTACCAAGTCAAGTTCCTCTATGTCAACGATTAAAGTGCATCTGGCTGTAATCTCAAACTTCCATACAGGACTAGAAGGTGCTCCTCTGATGTCACATAAACTGTGTAAAGTGTTCCTAAAAGGTATTATAATGCTAAGACCTCCATTCAAAGAACCTCTCCCTCCTTGGGATTTAACTATGGTCCTTCAGGTCCTGAATGTGAACCCTTTTGAAGCATCGGCAACTTGTGACTTAAAATATCTGTCCTGGAAAACCCTATTTTTAGTGGGTATCACTTTTGCCAGAAGAGTTTCAGAACTTCACGCCCTATCGTGCCAACCTCCATACTTAATTTTTCATAAAGAAAGGGTTGCACTTTTAACCAATCCTCCCTTTTTGCCCAAGGTTGTATCCGAAACTAATATTAATCAGACTTTACAGCTACCAGTCTTTCTTCCAAATTTTTAGAACAAGGGAGAATCTGTTGTCCATCTTCTTGCCGTGCCCAGGCAACTACATTTTTATCTTCACAGGACCAAAGTATTTAGAAAATAAACCAACTTTTTGTGGTATTTTCTTCTCTCCATCTAGGTAACCCAGTTTCTAAGGTTACCTTGGCCAAGTGGCTTAGAGTCTGCATCACCTTCATTTATCATTCTAAAGGACTCCAACTCCCAAAAACAGTCTTTCATGCCAGAGCTTCTTTAGATGACATTTGTGCAGCGGCCACTTGGTCTTCTCATCATACGTCATCACTCATTACAAATTAGATCAGGTCTCAAGGGGATGAGCATCCTTTGGCTCTATGGTGCTTAGGAATATTCTTCTGTGAGACCTCCCGAGGCTAAAGTAGCTGGGGACTCTGTCCCACTGTCAAGGATAGAGTGAAGATGGACAACATCAGATAAAGAAGTTATGTCTTACCATAACGTTCCATCTGTGTTGTCAATCTTCACCAATCCTTGACATCCCCACCTTCTGTCCCCCATCCTGACCCACTGTCAAGGATTGAAGATTGACAACACAGATGGAATGTTATGGTAAGACACAATTTTTTTTATAGCAGCAAACTTGATCTGAGGGTTTGTAGTAGTCAGGGGTATTATGGGTAACAGAGGAGCTCAGGATTTGGATCTTGGAATCTTTTGAAAGTGTCAGAGTCAGATCCACCCATTTGTTGAGGATGAATGAAAATGGACAACACAGATGGAACATTATGGTATGTACATATTTCCTTTTTTCAACTGTACCAGAGAAACTGGAAGCAAAAGACTGTATTAATTTTATGAAAGCACAAATAAGCAAGAGAACTGGTGTTCTACAACAGAATTTGTTAATTGAAAGGGCACATTGATTGTATGTTCCAATCCTAGCCACGAGAAAGCAGCCAAGACCAATATTAGCAAAGATGCAATCATACCAGCAGAAAGAGTTGATCCTGACAAAATTATAGCAGAAGGGCAAAGTATTAAAAACTGGAGACAGCAGAGTGTTTGTAGAAAATTATTATTCACTGCACACTGGGCAGAAGAGAAGCAAATATATCCCAGCAATCAGGGAATGGAAAGAGGCAGGTGTGAGGATCAAGCTGCTGTATCTAGTTTTCCTCAAAGTGTTTTTTTCCCCTGGAGGATCAAAGTCATTTTCTGATGCAGAACAGACTAAGGGGGAAACAAAAAAGTTTATCTAACAAAAAAGTGAGCCAGCAAGCAGAAGGGGACTCTGCTTCTCATTGTTCTGATGGTAAGTTTCATAAAGAGACTTTGCCAGTGAAACCCTTTCAACTGTTCCAAAGGAAAATGATTGACAGCCAGAAAAAAGCACAGGAGTTGACTACAAAATCAGCATTACCTTGGACATGAACCAGAATCAGGTGCTGGGAGAGGGAGATGAACAGGAAGATGACCAACAACTGTGAAATTAGTGAATAAATGGAAGACTGTAAAGCATCTTAACACATTTGTGAAATTCAGTTTTGCGGGGAAAAAGTGGCTGAAAACACTAGACTTTTCTTGACTTTGTTAAACTCATGGGTTGACTGTGAAGCATATACCCCACTTTATATCATTAACGTTTTGAAGGACACTAGAAATGGGCTCTAAGTATAAGTAAAACATTTTTTGTATTATTAATATTTGTGTGAAACATTTCATGATATAAACTGCATGTTATATACAGTAGTTTTGTGTAGTGGGAAGTCAGGGGTATTTTAAATGTGGTGGGAGTCTTTTTAGTGAGTGTTGTATGTGTTAAAGATATTAAAGTAAACAAGTACTTTTTTAGTTGTAAGAAGTAGGTTTTATAGCATAACGAGAAAAAAAGGCTTTATAAAAGCAGGTTTACTGTTTGTATGCTGTGATCTTGGGTTGCTGGGATTGGGGTTGGGTATAAATGTGTACTGATTATATTATATGTAGAATTAGAATATTTTCTTTTTTTTATTTTACAAGGGATACTATCTAGTTTACTACCTTTGGCTTAAGCTGTAAATAGGGATTTTTGTAAGCATGTAGGCTTTAATGATAAGGCAAAATGATAAAAGCCATGAAAATGTTAAGCTTTTTACAACTGCAAAGATATTAGCTTGTTTGTTTTCCACTGGCAAATGTTCAGTGGGGTTGAGATGACTGCATCTGAGGGCAGCTATACATTCTTTTCCAGAGTGAAATTTACAACGACTCATTGCCGACTACATTTTCCATGGAGACAAACTATCTGCAGGTGCAATCAGTTAATCTTGAGAATTCTGAGTATTCTTTCCTGAAGGAAATGCAAAATTTAAAGGTATAATGGTAAGCAGTTCAGTGAAAAAATTATGTTTGAAATTATGGGAAGTGAATAAGAGGTAACAACCTCCCTAGCAGCCTTAATACTTTAATGCAATTAATAGAACAGTGTACAGTTTAGTTTTATTTAAAGTTAGCCAGAGCACTTTTTTCTTAGGGCTAAGAGTTGTTTTCAGAAAGCATGGAAGCCATTTTTCATAACTGGGTGGCGAAGAGAGATAAAAAAGATCAGACAGCAATCAGTGAAAGTGGGAACACAGGCTGCAGTATGCACTTTAGCATGGATAACCTTAATGTTAGATTAGATAATGCCTGCAGGTACAGCCAACAGTTTGGGGCACTTGTTCCCTTCTGGAGGGCTAAACTTCATGTTTTGAAGAGGTACATAGTTTAGTTTGCTTGTTCCAAGTTAATAGGGGCTAGGGTATTTTATATTTAATTTTTTTGTTTGAAGGTTTTCATTAAAATAAACTCTTGAAAACGTGACATTGTTTGAAATGGAGATGAGAAGAAATAACTGTACAAAAGATCAGCCTACCAGATATTAGTATATCCATGTAACACAAAAGTTGGAAATACACATTCAAAAAACTGTTACGTGCAATAGGTGGGACCAATAGCTTTTTATCATGATGGCTGTGCTTTCCATATTATCCAGGAACATGAATGATCTTACAGGTACAGATTAAAAGGAAAGAATTTTGAAATACATTAAGAAATGCAGGGTGAAAAGAGGAATGCTGCAGAAGACACATTTGGAAAGAAATGAGCATGTGAATCTGACAGAGAGAGAATTTCAGAGAGGATATTCAGCAGAATATCAGGGACAAAGGAAAAGGGGAGTAATTTTACTAATTGCTGGAGTGGCTCCATTAATGATAGATCATGACAAAAAGGACAAAAAATGGTAGATTTGTGGTAGTAAGGGGCTGTTGGCAAGAGAGAAAAGTTACAAATGGCAAGTATCTAAATTCAATTGAAAACTGCTATTATGGACCTTAAGAAAAGTTTGGAGAAATAACCAGCTTTCAGCAGGGAATATTATTTATAGGTGGGGCCTGGAATTTGATTTGCAATAGTGAAGATGTATCAGGGAGACCTAGAGGGGACACTATAACAAAAGAGGGTAGATTTCTGGAGAAATGTATGCAAATATTTGGTATGGAACTCGGACAGAATTTGCATATTATTCCTCAAGGTACAGTAACTGGGCTAGACTAGATAGAAATTATATTTCACAGGAACATGTGCATTTAGTTGAAAGCTTTGACATGTCCAGTAACTATTTCTGATCATGCACCAATAAAACTAAGATAAAAATGTAGGTTAATGAAGTAAAAATAAGGCACTTGCACTGTCCCACCTGCCTGTTAAAAAGAGAGGAATTTAAGGAATGGGTAGGGGAAATTATTCAAGAGTTATTTGGGAAGATAGATATATCTTAAGGTTATAGCTAGTGATTAGTTTAAAATGAAAATGGAGTTTAAAATAGGGCTGAAATAAAAGAGAGAGAAATATAGTTAAGTAATAGAAATTACTTAGAGTGGCTGAAAAATGTTAAAGTATTGCAGAATAAGGAGAATCTCACAAAACAAGAAAAAGAGCAAATGTAGAGTGCTAAAGAGAAAATAAGGGAGTATCTGGATGATGTGCATGAGTTTAAAAAGACTGCAGTTAAGCAACTTTTTTTTAGTAACAACTCTAGAGCATAAAAATGTAGAATGACATAGGCAACACAATGTTGAAAGGGCTGTTACCAAACCTAGGAAATGTATAATAAGAAAAATATCCACAGATCCTGTAGAGTTTTAGAGATATTCCAAAAATGTTATGAAAATTTGTATTTTGTGTCTTTCGGCTTTTCCCGGTTAGGGGTCGCCACAGCGGAACTCCGGTCCGCTAATGATTGGCAGTAGATTTTTACATGCTGGCTTGCTGGGCCTAACTTTGTATAAAGCATACAAATGGTGCAAATAAGAATGAGTACAAATGGAAATATTTAGGGAAGACTTAAGCTAAGGTTAGAGGTAGACAATGCTCAACAATTAACAGTTAAGTTAAGAGGTGATGAGATAAAAACAGTGATGTATGATCAATCTTTAGGAAAGTCTCCAGGAACAGATAGTATTTCTATGGAAGTTTGTAAATTAGGAGGGTAGAAAGTGAAAAAGATCTGGAAGATTTTGTTTAACAGTATTTCAAAAGGAGGGGAAGCATCTACATCTTGAAAGAAAGCTGTGGTGGCTGTGTTACCTAAAGATGGCAAAGACCCTTCAGACCCAGCTTCATACAGACCCATTTTAATTTTAAACCGCAATTATAAAGTGGTTATGTCTATGCTAGCTAAAAGAATGACAAAAGTCTTTCCAAAATTACTTGATATGGATCAGTGCGGTTTTGTGGAGACATTACTAGAACAATGATGATCCATAGGGAAGTAGAATATAAGAAAATGTCTCTGTTGTTGGTTGGTCTTGATGCAGAGAAAGTATTTGACAGAGGAAGCTGGGATTTTATGAAAGCACTGGAAGCATTTGTACTCCCAGATACAATAATAAGGTTAATTAGTAGGATATGTAAATGATTAGAGCCAAGAATTAAAGTGGGAGGGTTCCTCTCAGATAAGCTGTGTTTAAACAGAGGAACCAGGCAGGGATGTCCTCTTTCCCCTTAGTTATTTGATTCTATTTAGGGCCTTTGACAAAGAAAATAAGAGACTCAGAAATACAAGGTTATAATGTGCATGGTAGTGAAGAAGAGATGGTTTTATTCGTAGATGATATTATTTTGTACCCAATAAATCCAGAAAAGGTCATTTCAGTGTTGTGGAACATTTTTAGACAGTTTCAAGTCTTTTCAGGTTAAAAAAGTAATGAAAATTAAACAAAGAATATAGCCATAAATTATGTACTCACACACAAACTGGTTCAGCAAAATCCATATTTGTGGGGACACAATAAGATGAGGTATTTAGGAGTATGAATTAAAATGGCTTCTGTTATGGCAGCTAAGAATGTATGAGAAGATACTAAACAAAAGATAATACAAAAATTGAGAAGCTGGAAATAATTATCTATTGATATAGATAGTAAGATACAAGCAGTGAAAATATTTTGGTCCCTTTAGTCTTGTATATGGGGTCAGGCATACTTTTCTCAACCTGAGAAGGTGTTACGGACAATAATTAATAAATAATTTGAAGGAATTTGTCTGAGAAGGAAAGCAGGCAAGAGTTAAATGTGATAAGTTGATCCTTCCAATGGAACAAGTTGGTTTAGATTTACCTGATTTCAAGGGATATTTTAGAGCTACACAGTTAAGGCTCATATACATAATACAAGCAGAAGGCTATAATTCAAAGTGGAAAGGGATGATGATGAATCAAGGGGAAGTTCAAGAAATAGAGAGAGAGTGAGTGAGACTTTGGATGTAGATCCTTAAGGAGAATAATGACAACCATACAGAATATTATTCAATTATAAGGGGTTATTATTCTTATTAGGGGTCTGACTGGAGAGATAAGTCAGCAAGCAAAGGAGAGTAATATTGCTGAAACAGAATTCATCCTCAAATCTTAAGTGAGTACCTTCAAGAGGTGGACCCTGTTTTTCACAAAATTTCACCAAGACGACGTTGATATATAGACTGTATTTTATATAGTATATATATCACGGACAGAAGTAGGTCAAAATTAAAAAAGCTAGCTGGGTGTACAAGACCCAGGATAAACAAGTGCCCAGTCCAGGTAGGCGCACTAGTCCCAGGACTGGAAAAAAATGACAGTGTAGAATCCTCAAAACAGAATCCTCAAAATATGGAAACATTTCTATAATGGAGCCAGGCCAGGCCCAGGTGAGGGTGGCCCCCCTGTTGTAGAAGGATGTAGTCCACAAAAATCACAAAAATTGATAGGCCAAAGAAGAGCTGTAAAGACGATAGAGTGGACTATTGAGGATAAGAAAGAAATTATGTATCTTCACTGTTATGCAAAAAGCCCAGAATTTACAGACACAAGATATACAAAAAGATTAAAAGAGAAATTAGAGGAAAGAAAATACTTCCACAAGAAAAACTGTCAGAAGCTTCAAATAAAAATGTGTGTTCACTAATACAACAGATCTGTGAAAAACATTATATAGACCAAAAAACTTTGATCTGTTTGGAAAAAAGAAGCGTCTGAGGAAGTGTGAAAATATAAACAGCAAAATCTAGAGAATTTTGAAAAGTATAAAAAAGAAATATGGACATGGGAAAAAAAGAGACATTTGCTGTGGTGCAATATTTATGCAAAGTTGAAAGCCAATTTAATCAATACAAAAAATGCAGCCCCAAAGATATTCAAAGAGAAATACAGGCAAAGGCATCCAGATATGGAACATTTCATAATAAAACAAATAATATCACAAAGAGGGAATGTAGAAAAGAAGATTAGTAGAGTAGAATTAAAAAAATAGAAGTTGAAGTTATGGAATGCCTACAAAGTGAAGGACTTGGTGTAGAAGGTCTTACATATGTTACACACAGCATGATGGAGTGAGTCCTCAAAGTAAGGAGAAACAGGAAGATCAGGAGACATCCAAAGAAGAAATATGGATATGGAAAAGAAAAAGAGATTTAATATGGTGTAGTATTTATGCAAAGGAGAAAGCAAAACTAATCAATACAAAAAGAGTAGCACCAAAGATATTTGAAGAGAAATACAGGCAAAGGATTCTGGATATGGAAAACTTTACAATACAAAAAATAAGACAAAGAGGAAAAGTAGAAAAGAAGATTAGTAATGGAGAAGATAAAGAAATAGAAATTGAGATTATGGAGTACCTGTGAAGCGAAGGATTTGGTGTAGAAGATTTAACTCAGAAAGCACCACAGCAGGATAGAGCAATGGACATCCAAATATAGGAGAAACCAGTGGAATGGGAAGCAACTGGTCAGTTGCCATATGAAGATATTTTGGAGTCTTCCACAGGAAACCAGTATAAACATTCACTTGGAGCTGGACAGCAAGAGAAGGAACAGGAAACTGTGGCAACTCTAATGCAATCAATGTTGAGGAGTGATAGGCCAGTGAGTTCCCATATGACAGAGCAATGGATAACACAGGATGAAATTGAAGAGAATGTGCTATAGGACGATGCTATAGAGCTTTCTATAGAATGCCCACAGGAAATGGAGAACAAAACATGTGCCCTCAGTTTAGAAGAAAATGAGTTAAGAGAAGAGTTTATTTATTTTATTTTACATTTGTTGACCGGGAGAATCCGACTGGATAAATGTCCATTTTCAGTGGAGGCCCAGGGAGAAAAGCTCCAGAGTTTGTAAATATACAAAGACAAGCAAACACATACAGAGTCATTTAACAAATAACAGAGACCAAGTAAACAGTATAATATATTAGAAGTACATAGGGAAAAAAATAGAAATCAGACTGGATAAATGTCCATTTTCAGCGGAGGCCCAGGGAGAAAAGCTCCAGAGTTTGTAAATATACAAAGGCAAGCAAACACACAGAGTCATTTAACAAATAACAGAGACCAAGTACAAAACATAATATATTAGAAGTACAGAGAGAAAAAAATATTTTAGCTGCAAATTGTAGTAGCAGGACACATTAGTTGTATGTCCAGTAATTTCTACTTGAATTAAAGAGAGTATGTATAATTCACCCATAGGTATGTGTAAATTTACAATATTGTGTTTGAGTATGATGGTGTAAGAAAGAGATGGGGAGTACAGTGAATAGTAGAGAGCTTTCAGGAGTATAGAAGAACTCCTAGTAGATGAGGTTTGCGTATTAAGAAAACTAGTGCATGCAGTACATTAGTATGCAGAGGTTGACAGAGAAAACCTTGAGGGAAAGCAGGTGAAGAAGGTCAACCTGGGGGAAGGCATGTCATTGACTATTGATAAATAGGTGTTCCTTTAGTAGTTGTTTAAACTTAATGATAGAATTTGCTGAGGTAATATCAGGGGGCAGTGATTTCCAGATTTTGGCTATGTAGTTAGGAAAGGGGGAGTCTCCTGCTGAGTTGTTGGTTCTGGGGATCTTGACTAAGGTCCTGTCACTAGAACGTAGTTGTCTTGGGTTTTCATGTATTTTAAGTAAATTAGATAGTGTTAGTATTTTGTCTGGATAAAGCAGGAGTTTTTTAGCGAAAACTAGTTGGTGGAAGGTAATGAGATTTTGAAGTTCAAGCCACTTTAGTTGGCATAGTGAGTGGCAATGATGTGAACTGTAGGGAGAATTTGTGGCAAATCTGGCAATTTGATTGTAACGTGTCTAGTTTTGTCATTTCTGTTTTGGATAGGTTGGTGAAGATGGGGGCAGCATATAGAAGTGTGGATAGTAGCAGAGTTTGAGCCATAGTAATTTTAGTCTGTTGGTTTAGGTATGTTTTATTTTTGTACAGACTGCCTAGTTTTCTGTGTATGTTTTTGATGGTTTGATTTATGTGCAAGTCAAACTTCAGTTTGTTGCCAATTGTAACACCCAGTAGTTTTGTGTGGGAGTCTGAGGAGATAATAGTACCATCATTAGACATAATACTGAAAGAATCAGTGTCTACGTTAGATTTATTTGGTTTGAAAATGAGTAATTTGGTCTTTTTGGGGTTCAGTAACAGGTTTTTACTGAGAAACCAAGCTTCAGTGGTTTTGAAGACTTGTTGGGTAGTGGAAAGGAGTGTGAGGGGGTTGGTGGCTGAGCAGACTAGTGTTGAGTCGTCAGCATATTGTATGACAGTTGCATCTTGGGTGATCTTGTTGAGATCGTTAATGAATATGGGAAATAATAGAGAGCCTAATATTGCTCCTTGTGGGACTCCAGCTGTAATAGGGAGCAGTGTGGATAGTTTGTTATCACACCTGACTGCTTGCAGTCTACCTATTAGGTAATTTTGAAACCAGGCTAGTGAGTCAGTGGCTAGTCCAAGGTCAATGAGGGAATCAAGAAGTTTGGGATGGTTGACCATGTCAAAAGCTTTTGATAGGTTTAAAAATATGGCTGATGTTAATTTGCCTAGATTTTGGTTCTGGTTGATTAAGTTGGTGAAGGAGAAGATGGCAGTTGTACTATGGGCTAGTCTAAACCCATGTTGGGTAGGAGAGAGAAGTTGTTTTTTCAGTAGGTATTGCATAAGTTGCTGGTAAATACATATTTTCTAATATTTTGGCAAGTGGGGATAATATGGCAATAGGGCAATAGTTGGTAAGGTCTGTACAGGTCCCACCTTTGTGTAGTGGGGTGACATATGCTATTTTCCAGATTGTTGGAATTTTGCTTTCTGTTATTGATCTGTTCAGGAGAATTGATATTGGATATGCTATCTCATTAGCAGCTATTTGAAGGTATTCGGCTGGAATGTTGTCAGCAGCTAGGCTAGCTGGTTTGAGTTTACTTAATAGTCTTTTTATATACTCTGTGGGAATAGGTTTGAATTGGAAGGTGGTATTGATATTGGTAGCAGGCTTGGGGTTGCTAGTAGTAAATGTTGTGGGTTGTTGACTAATTTTGAAATGGTTTCTATGAAAAATCTATTAAAGGCTTCTAGAATGTTAGTGCTATCATTTACAGAGGCTGGTGTTGGGGTACTTGGTCTGCCGGGGTGGAGTAATGTATTTAGTGCTGCCCAGAATTTTTGGGGGTTGTTTTGGTGTCTATTTTGCAAATTGAAAAAAATAGTTCCTTCTGTCTAGTAGAATTTGTTTTTTTGCTTTGTTCCTGAGTTTTTGGAATTCTTGTTTGGTTGCTATGGTTTTATTGGCTCTCCACTGATGCCAGGCTCTATTTCTTTGTGCTATCATGGTTCTAGTAGTACTTGTGATCCAGGGGGCTATTTTAATTTTTTGTTTGCTTGTGCTAGGAGGGGCATGGGTGTTTAAGATGTTTAGGAAGGTAATGTTAAATAGCTCAACCACTTTGTCTAGTGGGAGTGTCTTTAGAAGATTCCAATTTTGGTATTGTAGTTCAAGTTTGAATTTTGTTATGTCATAGTTTCTTTTGTTTCAAATGGTCCGAACTGGCGGTTCGGCGTTGGTGTGGGATTTGAGTTTTAGTAGGAAGGTGGGCTGGTGGACAATGAGGTTGTCTGGTAGGACACCTTGAAGAGTTGATTGATTTAAGAGAGAGATATAGATAGACATATTAAGAACAATGAAAGAAGTAGATTGCAGAAAGTCAATAAAATCAAAAAAGTTAGAAGTTTGATAAAACAAAAGGATGCAGTAATTAGGACTGTCCACAGATATCCATATGATAATGCGGTGGTGGTGCTGTGGTAGCGTTGTCGCCTCACAGTAAGACGCTGTCCAGTTCGATTCTCAGCTAGAGCGTCTTCTGCGTGGAGGCATGCGTGAATGGGCGTACCTTCGTTGAAGGTTGTGCGTCAGGGCTGGCAACTCGGCACGTAAAAATCAACTGCCAATCATTAGCGGACCGGAGTTCCGCTGTGGTGACCCCTAACCGGGAAAAGCCGAAAGACACAACAACAACAGATATCCATATGATATAACAGAAATAAACAGGATATATTACTGTGCAGCTAAATTAATCTTCTTCTTATTTTGGCTTTTCCCAGTTAGGAGTCACCACAGTGGATCACCTGTCCGCTCATGATTGGCAGTGGAGTTTTACTGTGTCGAGTGGCCAGCCCAGTGCTCAACCTTCCACGGAAGGCACACACATGCACACACTCATGCCTAGGGCCAATTTAGAGTATCTAATCCACCTACAGCATGTCATTGGGATGTGGGAGGAAACCGGAGCACCCGGAGGAAACCCACACGACCACAGGGAGGACATGCAGACTCCGAACAGAAGGCACCCCAGCCGAGGATCAAACCGGAGAACCTCTTAAAATTCTACCACAAGAACACAGGGTAGTAAGGGAAAGGAAGGGGAGAAATTGAATACCATCATGGAAGTATCGAATACAGAAAACTATAAAGCAATTAAGACAAGTGTCATTGCGAGAAGAGTATAGAGGAGGGACCAGATCAACAAAAATACTCAGAAAGATAGATGTGATAAAAGCAATGCACAGCATTATAACAGATCAGGATTTATCATACACTATCACAAACAATAAAGTAAAAATATCAGCACAGGCATTAAAACATAGAAGATACACAGATAAATATAAAGGAAAAGTGCAAAATAAGCAATTTATTGATGAACCAAAAATGTTTTATAGAGAATTGGGAAACAAGGTAAAAGGATCTGAAAGACCATCATGAAAAGAAGAAATACTAAGCAAGAGCTCTAAGAACCACAATTGGTACACAGAGGAAAAGACAGATAATAAAAAACAAGCTCAAGTGTACCTTCACAGCTGAGAAACAAAACCAAAATTTAATGAAAAATAAAAAATGTGTAGATGAAAACCAATAAATGGAGCGAGAGCTAGCAAAACCCGATAAGCGCTTTTGGCATATAGCCTTCTTCATATTGTGACTTCCTGTAGCCCTCTCTTCTTGTTTAAAAGAACATCAACCAATCAAATAATATAATTACAGGGCACACCTTCTGACTGACCCAATATAACAAAATCATTAGTTACCCTATCAGGGCAACACTTTCTGAAGCTCAACCAATAGGCAATAAGCCTTCGAAGACCCATTTACATATCTAAGCCACACCTATATTGCCATACCTTCTGATTGACCCAATGGGACGAAGTCATTGTTTACCCTATCAGTGCAGCATTTTCTGAGGTTCAACCAATAGGCAACAAGACATCTAAAACTCATTTCCCTATCTAAGCCAGACCTATGCTGGCTACACTTTCTAATTGATCCAATGAAATAAAATCACTATTTGCCGTATAGGGGCAGCACTTTCTGGGACTCAACCAATTGGCAGCAAACTATATGTGACTAATTTACATATCTAAGTCAGCTCTATATTGGCTTTTTTTTCACTTGTAGTATAGTGTCCAGCTAAGATATGAGAAATGTCCTATATAAAAAAAATATAATTCGATTGCAACTGCAACTACACATAAAACATAAATAAAATTTATGCAAAAAGGCAACACTCTGAATGTCCAAGCAGCACTTGGTAAGTGCATGCAATGACTTCTTAGTATTCACAGAAAAAAAAAAAAAAAAAAAAAAAAAATATATATATACATATATATATATATATATATATATATATATATATATATATATATATATCTGTGAAGGATGAACATCAAATTAAGTATGACTATACACAGAATTTCACTTGTAGTATCCAGCTAAAATATATGGCATGTCCCTGGAGGGAGTGCATATTTCATTTACAGTTTCCCCTACATATAACATATAAATGGGGGTTAAGCAAAAAGGCAATGCTTTGATTGCCCAAACAGCACTAACTTCTTAATGTGGGCAGGAGATATCTCTATGGGAAATGTAAGTTGGATTTAGCTACTCATAAGACATAGATAAAATTTCCACTAGAAAATAATATTCTGTTCGTCCAATTATCACTTAAGTGCAAACAGTTACTCTTAAAAAGAAGAAATAGATATATTTTGGAGATTTATGAAGATGCTGTGGACAATAACAAAGATGCTAAATGGATAGAAGAAGTAAAAAAAAAGAATAAGAAGTTCAAAGGTACATGATATGAAATGGGATGAAGTAACAGCCAGAGAGATTGCAACAAAGTTAAGAAAAGCCTCTACTTGGAAAAACCCAGGACCAGATGCAGTACCTAAATTCTAATTAAAAGTATTAATATCTTTGCACGAAGATTTAGCCATCAGTAAGAACTATTTATACACACAGCCTGAACAGACACCAACCTGACTAACAACAGAAAAAACAATGCTCCTACTTAAGAGTGAACCTGCAAGCTACCCTAAAAATTATAGACCAATAACTTGCCTTCCAATGACATATAAACTATACACTGGAATTGATGCTGACAAAGTTTATAGTCATTTAGAAGAAAACTCAATTATGGCAATAGAACAAAAGGGCAATAAAAGAAAGTCATATGGAACAAAGGATCATTGTTGTTAAAAAGAGGAAGAATCTAAGTATGGAATGGATTGACTACAAAAAAGCATTTGACAATATCCCACATTCATGGATAAAAGGGTGCTTAAAAATGTATAAGATGCACCCTATGCTGATAAACTACATCACAGCAGCCATGAAACAGTGGCAAACCACTTTGCAGTTAGGCCAGGATGAAGGACAAATTATTATTCCAGGGATAAAAATCCAAAGGGGATATTCCACCGTGACTCTGTCACCATTGCTCTTTTGCCTTGCCCTTAACTCATTATGCTTCCTGCTTAACAAATTAGGTCATGGCTATAATTTGGCTCCCAGAAAGCAGCAAAGTGTAAAGACTTCTCATCTTCTCTTTGTCGATGATTTAAAACTGTATAGCTCATCAGATGAGGAACTGAAAGGATAAGAATGGGATATAAAAGAACTTGAGCAAGAGGGTGTATATAAATATTTGGGAACTGATGAAGGATCAACAATAAAACATGAACAAACGTGAATAAAACTCAGTAAGGAATATTTTAGAAAACTTAAATAAATCCTGAAAACAGCGCTGACATCTAGGAACAAAATTCAAGCTATAAACCAATTTGTTCTTCCTGTCCTAACTTACAGTTTTAAAGCGACTGACTGGCCCCAAAAGGTGTTGGACAGATTACACAGGAAAACAAGAAGGATGCTTCATGCTCATCAAATGATTTATAAAAATCAGTGCATACCAAGATTATATATTCCCTGTTCCGAAGGAAGTATGGGCCTCCTTGAAACTGATTACATGTATAAATCTGCAATCGTGAGACTGCATATGTATCTGCTGACCTCACAAGACCCAAACATAATAAAAGTTTTTAAACATGAGGAGAATAAATCTAAGATTACTTCCCTTCTTAGTCTAGCAGAAACATATTTGCGTCAAGCTTGAATAGAAATCAAACCAGAAGTAGATAAAAATCAGGCAGTAACTGAATGTGCCAAATGAATAACAGAAAGAATATAAGGTAAATGATCAGATGAGAATACAAGAAATGTGGAAAATGCATAAATATAGTTGCAAGTATAGAAAACTCCTGGAAGAACTTTATGTTGATCAGGATTGACCCCTGGAATGATTAAGGAGAGGCAAATTCAAACCAAAAGATGAAAGGTTAATATTGGAGGCCCAAGATAGTGGGTTACGTACATGCTAGTTTACAAAGTTCATTGAACATGTGGGAGAAATAGACAGATATAAGTTTTGTAAAACATAATTGGAAACAATTGCACACCTTGTTGCTGGTTGTGATATACTAATGGCAGACAGACTGTATACTGAAAGACATAATAATACGGCAAGACTGGTGCACTGGGGATTGTGCAAACATTATAATACTGAAGTAGTTGAAAAACACTGGAAGCATGAGCCACAAGGCATCATAGAAAATGATGAAGTCTACATCACATGGGAGCACCCATTACCAACAGTTCAAAAGATAGATGCAAGAAAAACAGATAGCGTGGTCCATGAAAAGAAGACAAAAGTAGCAATAATCACTGAAATCGCTATACCCAGTGACTACAGTGTCTTGCGTAAAGTCATAAAATATCAGGATTTGCAGGCAGAAATGAGAGCAATGTAGAAGAAAGACACCCAGACAGTTCCAATAGTAGTAGGAGCAATGGGTCTTAAAAAAATAATATTCAATGGTATTTAGATACGTTACCAATACCTGCATCTCCATACGAATTGCAGAAGGAGTCATTACTGGGCACTTTGTGGGTGCTGTGAAGAGCACTTTTGACTGACATCAGAGACTGAAACAATACCAATTTCATGAACTTTAATCATACTTTGACTTAGGAATGGGGTCCATTCCCATCATGGTATTAGAAACCTAAAAGATTTGGAGAAATTAAAAAAATATTATATTCATAAAGTAGCAGAAAATATTCTAAGAACTAAGGCAAATGAGATTTTGCCAGTAGGGATGACTGCAAGCAAGAGTACAGAAAATAGGCAAGAGGGGACTAGAATTTACTGGAGAAACCTGGCAAAGGAACCAGGATATTGGGAGCAAATAGCTCAAGCAGCAAGGGTAATAAAGTGGGATGAGGCCATGAAGACATATGGTTTGCAGGCTAGGGACTGCCTTCCCTACTAGGGTTTGATCTCTGAGTACAGGCAAAGAGAAAGGGATAGGGGAATTGTAAGTGAAAGGCCTGCTCTGGCAGTTTTTTGTTGAATCAAGAACAGAAGCAGCTGTTAAAAAGTGATAATCAGTAGGGCATATAAAATATTGCATGCTAACTATAAGAATCATTCAAAGGAGGTTAGAAAAGATTGAGAAGAGAGAATGGAAAAGCAATTTACAAGAAAACAATAGGAAGACATATGTATGGCTCCCAAGTATGCAGCCAAGTCCATAAGTTTTTGGATCATTGTTTGCAAGTGTTTGCAAATGTATTTGTATACCCCAAGCAGACTTTAAAGAATTTTTCCTCATGTAGATAGCAAATGTTGGAGGTTTGATGAAGAAGAAAGAGGTAACTGGGAATACATGTTTTGGGACTGTAATAAGCCGGCAGATTTTAAAAATTCCTTGGAGAGTACTCTGTCAGAAATATTGAGTGAGCAAATGGCTGTAAAGTAATGGAATGATTTGTTTGAGGTGGAATACAAGATCTAAATTGCCTAGACATAGTAAGGCCGTATTAAGTTTAATTGTGTTGGCTGCCAAAAAGCAATTACTAGAACATGGAAATCAAAGTTTTCACCAAATGTATTTAAGGTATTGAATATTATAAAAGACATGAAAGAACTGGAAGAGGAATCTTTAGAAAAGGAAAGGAGTAAACTACATAGAAGTAAATGGAATTTGTGGGAACAATACATGCATAATAATGTTTAGGTGGAGGAGTAAAGTTTAAGGGAAGGTAGGAATTCAGCCTTTTTGTAATGTTGGACTGATGTTAGCAGCAAAGGATATAGATATGTGACGTATATTGTATTTAAACTGTAAAATGTTGATTTTTTTTTCTTTTCTGTTAATGTATATTTGCCTATTTATTAAATGATAATTTAATAAAGGTGTTAAAAAAGCAAAGATTCATTCAAACCTCAAAAAAGAGTAGTGGTGATTCCCTTCTGACCAAAGCAAAAGTGGTTCTCCCTTCTTTTTACTCTGGTAAAGGGTAATTACTACAATCTTATCTACAGACTAGATTTACTCACACAAGACAAGAGGAGTTTTATACTCCTCAGTCTGGAAACTCTTCAACTAATTGCATGGATTATAGAATTTTGATTCCTTTTAGGAACATTTTACTGTGCATGTGTTGGAGGTACTTGTAGGGACTTTTTTTCTGAGAATTTGCCAGAGGTACTAAAGGAGACAAAGTCTACTTCTAATAAATCATATATCTGCAAACGGGAAAGACTTTTTAGTTGGTGCCATTCAAAGATCTAAGACCCTTTTCAAGCTCAGTTGTCACTAGTTCTTGATTAATTGTGTGAGTTGGTGTCCAGTTGTTTGTTGTTCTCTTCCACTAAGGTAAATTTGTCAGCCATTTCTGCTTGTCTGACTTTAGATTCCCCCTCCGCTTCTAGCAATGCTCAAGATAAACAGTTTTTTTAAAGTAGTCTTACTTACCAAACCAACTAGGAACAGGTGGCTTCTCCTTGGGATCTCTATTTTGTGCTTGAAATGCTTACTGTGGCTCCATTTGAACCTGCTGAAGAAGCTGATTGGTTGTGCTTAACATGGAAGACTATTTTACTTATTGCTCTGATATCTGCTAGGTGAGTATCTGAATTACAGGTACTTATGATGTCAACCTTACCTCGTTTTTCACAAGAACAAGATTTCTTTGTGAAGTCCTACCTTTATGTTTAAGGTCATTTCAAAGTTTACTTTGAGACAGACTGTTAATCTTCTAGTTTTCTTTCCTGAACCAAAAGCAAGGGAGAAAGAATTATTCTCTGTCTGGATGTACACATGTAGCTCAGATACTAGCTAGACAAACCTTGACCATTCAGGAATGCTTATCAGATGTTAATCTACTATGAATGTTAGAGGAAAGGACAACCAGTGACAAAGTTGACTATTTCAAGATGACTATCTCATGCTATTACTTTTTGTTATAGTCACCCCGATAAGCCACTTCCAGGCAGGGTTACTTCACATTCAGCTTCTTTGGTGACTTTCTAGAAGTATTCTAGAGGCAACAACTTGGAGCTCTGTATATACGTTTACAAAGCAGTACAAAGTGTATTTCTTTTCCAGGCCCAGAAGAGGCTTTGCTAAGACCATACTCCAGGGGCTCCTGGAGTCTTAGGTATTGGCCCCCTCTCTCTTTTTCTATTCCTGTCTATGCTATGATAATCTACCAACATAGCTTATGCTACTGCAGTAGTGATCCATGTCTGAACATAGTACAGTTGTATAAGTAAACACCATAAATTTGATGTTTTAATGGATCACCATTGTAGTAGCCTTCCCCTGTTCTAGCCCCATTTTTCCTGCTGTTCATGGTGTGTGTGTGTGTGTGTGTGTGTGTGTGTGTGTGTGTGTGTGTGTGTGTGTGTGTGTAGCCAGGGTATGGTTAGTTTCACTCTTTTGTATATACTTATAGATCTTTGTTTCATAGCACAAATATTCAGTGCTCTTGCCTCCTACCTGTCCAAAAAAAAAAAAATGCTGTGAAGATTTTGAATGTTTCACTTACCTTTTATATGGCGTGCTTCATGCTCTCCTGACATGTGGAGTGCCTGGAGGGCAATCAAAGCTTTAGAAAGCTGGTTGGTGCAGAGGGATAGAACCTGTATAGCTTCAGCTACTGCAACCGTAATCCATTAGAGTTTAGACCATCTACTGTGATATTAAGTTTATTTACACAATTATACTTCCCTCTTAATGAAAACTCCTCTTGATGGCAATTTCCTCATCAAGAAGAAATTCCAAACTTCAGGCTTTATGCATAAAACTGCCTTAACTGATCTGCCACAGAGATAAGGTAGCTCTGAGAAGAAATCTCAGCTTATTGCCCAAAATTGCCACAGAAGTGAATTTCAGCCAGTGTATAAATCCTCCAGTATTTTTTCCAAATTATTCCAGTAAAGTATACCCATTGCATTACACTGATATGCATAGGTAGCTTTGTTTTATCTAGCCAGGACAAACGTTTTCTGAAAAGACTGGCAATTGCTTGTACCTTATACTCCCAATAAAATGGACAAAAATAGTTTCAAAAAACACCTCATCAAGGTAGATATCTGAGTATATCAAACTTTGCTATGAAAAATGTGGTAAATAGTTAAAGGTACAATATTGGGCTCATTCTATAAGGGCATTGACTATATACTCCTTTTTGAAGAAGGTTTCCTTATATGACATGTGCTGTTGTGACTTGGACTTTTCCAAATACTTTTGGAAAGCATTACAAGTTAGCCGTGGCCTTTTTTTCCAGGTCTCCTTTTCGGGGCCAAAGTTATTCTTGGAGAACTTTCATTATGTCACTCAAGAGAGTCTTGTATAGCTTCTGTTCTAATGATGATAAGCACTAACCAGACAATGTCAGATTATAAGGTTGTATTCTTACCATGGTTATGGTTCATTCTTCTTATATGTCCACCCACCTTTCTCTGACCCGGCATAGAGGAGGGTCCTACCATGACTGGTGTGCATGCATGTTTCAAGTATTTTATTATGTTCCACTTTTGAGGATCCCACTATAGATCTGGAGGGTGAGAGCAGATTACAGAGCATTATGGGAAAGGAGGAGGAGTTGAAACCTGGGAATGTTTAGATAATTGTGAAACACACTCAGAGCTGACACTAGTCCTTGTCAGAAAGAGAATGAACCATGACAATGCAGATCAATTATTATGGTAAGTACATAACTTTTTTTATATTTTTTATAGGTTCATAGGTTGGTACTAGGCTATCAGCCCTAGGGCCTATACAAGCCTAGCCATAACAATTCCCTGGCTATTTCTTCCCACACTATTTACTTCCCTGGACCCCTGTCTGACGTGACGTGACGTGATCCCCAGGGTGAATTTCCTTTCTCCCATCCAATCGTCAAGGTTCCTTTTGAAGAGGACCAAAGAGGCACTCTGCTTGACATGTATGGGCAATCTGTTCCAGAGTCTGGGGAGTCACTGGGTCAGCAACCTATCCCTCCAGCATGTTTTGTTTATTGTGATGACAAGGTTTAGATCTCTGGAGCGTGTGGCTCTGAGGGATTGGGATTTCTTTAAGTGTAGCATGTCCAACAGCTCTGGGTTTGACATGGCCTTGTATGTTAAGCAAAGATCGCCTCTGAGTAGACGATATGTGACAAAGTATAGCTGGAGTTTTTTAAGGCGGTCAACGTAGGGCATCCGCTTTAGGCCTGTGATTCTTTTAGTGAGGTATTTCTGTGGCCTTTCCAGTTGTTGCAGATGTCTTGAGAGGTATATACCAAACTATTATTATTATTATTAAAAAAAATTATTGTATTCTATAATGGGTCAAATGAGGGATGAGTACAGTGGGACAATAACCTCCTTTTTTCTGGATGAAAAGCCCTTAGTGATGAGGTGTGCCACATAGAAGGATTTCCTGACTGTTGTGGCGATGTGGTTATCGAAGGTGAGACCACTGTCCACCTGTGTCCCTAAGTCTCTTATCAAACTTTCGGTGTTTAGTGTACTGCCACCTATATGGTAATTCACAGATACATGTTTTTCCCAAAGGGGATAACTATACATTTCTTGGCATTGAGCTTGAGCCCATGGCTCTGGCACCAAGCATCTGTTTCTGTAAGGCCCTTTTGTAGAGTATCCACATCATTTGGGGATTCAATAATGGCTCCCAGTTTGCAGTCATCTGCAAACTTTGTTATCCAGAGTCCCTTAGTGTTGGCCTGTACTTCAGAGAAGTAGATGCCAAACAAGAGCGGTCCCAGGACTGAACCCTGAGGTATTCCACTTGTCACTTGTCTGGAGCTGGATTTGGAGTCGGCTACTTTTACAGTGTGGGTTCTATCAGTAAGCCAGTTAGCAACCCATTGGGTGACGTAGAGATTAATGCCCAGCTTAGTAAGTTTATCTGTGATTCCAGAGTGGGGGATGGTGTCAAAGGCCTTGGCAAAGTCTAGATAGGCTGTGTGGACCACCTTACCCTTGTCCATGGCTCTGGAGACTGATTCGAAGATGTCAGTCAAGTTCAGGAGACAAGATCGGCCCTTCACGAACCCAAACTGGGTGGGGTCCAGTGTTTGAAGGTTGCCAATGTCTTTGTTTATAAGTTCCATGATAATACGCTCCATGGCCTTGCAGATAAGGCTTGTCAGACTGATGGGACGGTAGTTTCCTGGATCCAAGGTGGATCCCCCCTTGTGGAGTGGGATAACTGTAGCTGTGCGCCACTCAGTGGGCACAAAACCTGAGGTGAGGCTATGATTAAACATGACACTTAGGTGAGGTGCCAGTTCATATTGTAGTTCATGTAGTACACAGCCCGGGATGTCATCTGGTCCCATGGATGCTGTATTCTTAGCTTTGGAGAGTGTGTTTTTTACCTGTGTGGCCGTTATTACCGGAATTTGGCAATCTTCCGGTATTGAGATGGGCCATTTAGGGGGTGAGAGTGGGGTGAAGTTGGCACTGAATCGATCTGCCAGGATATTGGCAATATCCTTGGGATCAGTATATTTTTAACTTGTAAGTCATCTTGTTAAAGTATCTACATAAAGTACTTGATCTGATGTTGTTAATCTTCGTTCATTCCTTACTGATGGGTTATCGGTTCTGTCCTTGAACCGAGCCAGCCAAATATCAAGCTCGCGTCAGCCAAAAACTCTCAAGCCAAGGTCCTACCCAAAATGCTCTGCTCCCTGTTACCTCAGATCTCGTTTGCTGCATTACTGTACAGCCGTGTCAAGCCACTCTCTTCAGCTAAGTGTCTTATTTTTTTTGAAAGTTTTATATATCGTTTCTACTTTAAAGTTTTTCAAACAGTTGCTGATATTATTCTCCTACCCTATCGTATCCTTAAGACTCTCTCCCTTTAGTCTATTTCTCTTTATTACCTTTTTCTTACCTTTGAGGTAATTCTTCATTACAGTCGTTGGTAATCCTTCTTCTTTCTCTCTTATTACCCTTTTGGGTAGCCTTTCCTCTTCTTTTTGGTACTTTTCTTCTTCTCCACATCATAATGTCGGATAAGAAAAGTAGAGTTGGTTTTAAGCAGTGTAAGGACTGCAGCCGTAAGTTACCGCTTTCCGATGGCCATGACTTATGTGTCTATTGTTTGAATGTCTCCCACCTTACTGTGGATCCCCCATGTGGGATTTGTAAAAATTTTTCGACCAGGACTCTTAACGAGAGAAAGAACAAATTAATCTTGGAAGGTCTTCTCAAATCTCCTATCTGTTAGACTATTTCTGGGTCAGAGGGCTCACCCCCTCCTGCTAAACCCCGTAAGAGGCATTCTTCCTCTTCCTCATCGAGGTCGCACCCTTCATCTCTCTCTGGAGATCGTAGGGAGTCGACTCATAAGAAGGTAAAATTGACTACTACTTCGGCGCTGCCACCTGTGGCTCGGCACCATCCCAGTTGATTCTTGCTCCAGCCATGTCCTCCTTATCGACACCAGCACCGGAGTTCCCGGTGCAGATGATTACAGCTCTGACAGTTCCGTCACAGCCATTACTGGCACCATCCATGCAGGTACAGCCCCTTTGGCAACACTGGCACAATCCCCTTCGGCTCTGAGTATGACGTTACTGTCCTCCACGGTGCAGACACTTTCGGCACTGACATGTTCTTTGGTGCAGTCCTTTCGGCACCATCATTGGTATTGGTGCAGACACTTTCCTCGAAGGCACCGTACCATCGTCAACTTCTATGGCCCTGACGTCATCGGCGCAGACTACTTCCACACTGTTTTCTTCAGTGCAGACATCCTCGGTTCTGGGCTCTGCACCTCTCAAGTTAGCAAGGACCAAATACTTTCCTTCCTTGGATCTATTTGTTGGTAGCCAATATAGTAATTTTCTAGAAAGGCCAGAATCGCCCTCAGATTTCTCTATGAGGTTGACCAGGAGCCTCTCTGAGCAAGGTGTGTTGTGGCTTGTTGACCAGTTGCTTGTGGCCAGAGGTCTCTATCACCCGTTGAAGTCCATGTTCCCTCCTTCAGGTGGACTTATATCTCCTCAAACTCCAACATACACTCCTCTTTCGACTTCCACCTAAGTTCAAAGCCCATTACTCCGACAGCAGCTTTCCTTCCTCCGACTCCAATAGTGGATTTCACTTTGGAACCAGAGTCGTCCTTGTGGCCCTCTGTGCACTGGGCATCAGGCTCTTCTCAGGCCAGTGGCTGTGCCATGGGGGAGGTAATTCTTGGTTCCATGCCGATTTTGTTCTATGGCACCCCCCAGGAATCCTCCCTCTCTCATGCTTTACAGTCCTCTTGAGACTCCTGGTCTGGGGGTCAGCTCATTGGGGTGGGGTGTGACCCTGGTTCTGAGGTTGTCATGCTCAGTTCCGGGCTTCCATCCCTCCTCTGGCGGGCTAGCCTTCCAGGCCATGGAGAGAGCGCTTGCCGTCACTGGCAAACCCCACATGTTGGAGTCCTCTCCCCCCTCTGTGCGGCAACTCTCACAAGCCACAACTACCAGACACTGAATACGAGGCTCTCAGGTTTCTCCTCCTCAGGAGACCCTCTTTTTGCAGTCTTCCCCAGAACCTCCCACTGAGGAAGTACCCTGCAAAGCACTGTGCAAGAGGAAGCACATGGACTCCACTGAGGAGTTGTTGACCGAAGGCACAGACATTGATGATGGGGAAGGGTCCCCACAGTCACCCTCTGATGAGGTGTCCTTTGGTGACATCCTTGAGATCCTTAGACAGAGGGGTAACTGGAAGTCCTCTAATCCTTCCTCTGAGGAATCCGTATTCCTGCAGGCCTTTCGTGTCCGGCCTCCTACCTCCTGGGTTACCCCGCTGACCGATGAGCTTATCGTTCAGCATGTATGGAAGGCTCCTGACACCCTGGAAGCATTACCACGGAGGCCTGATAAAATCTTATCACCCCCAGCTGAGCATCTCCATTAGTCACAAGGTCTTCCAGTAGATGCCTTGGTGGTGGTGGCTGCAACTAAGAAGGATTTGGCAGAAGAGAGCAAAACTGTCCATCCACCCAACAAGGTGTCCTGGGCAATAGACAGACTAGGGAAGCATTTGTTTGCTTCATCGACCTTTGCCGTAAGGTCTTTGAACTATTTGGCACACTTTACCAGGCTTCATAGGGATCATATCAACCAGGTCACTGAAACCTTGGCAGGAGCTGTATCTGATGGGGTCCATGACAATGTGGCTTCTCAGATAGCCACCCTAGAGTCCGTTTCCAATTCTTCCCTGCATCTTATTTCTCACTCAATGGAAGGAGCAGCTAGAGTGGCAGGCACGGGTATAGTCAACAGACGACATACCTAGATGCACCTTTGTGACTTTGTGGACTCCTTTAAGGCTTCCTTTATGAATGCCCCCATTGAGGCTGCTTCTTTGTTTGGCCCTAAAGTGAAAGATACCCTGGCAAAGTGTGAACAAGATGGCAAGACCCTATCTGCCGTTGGTGTCAGACACTCCACTCCTCAACGATTCAACTCCAGAAATCAGAGGAGTGGGAAGATGTGGCACAGGAAATCACAGGGCTCTTTCCGTGATGCACGTGCCGAGTTCTCCCATAGAGGCAGAGGGGGAAACTCCAATGGAAGATGCCCCTTTCGGGGCAGAGGAGGTCCGCGAAACTGGGGTTCCAGAGATTCATAGGTTCATAGGTTCATAGATTAGTACTAAGCTAACTGCCCTTGCGAGCCATTTTAAGCCTAGCCAATTATCCCTTGGGAGACTTGAACTCTGCACCTTGTGTTTGTAAAGCAAACTCCTTAACCATTAGGCCACCCTCCTAACCCTCTTTTTGATGACTTCAGTGACTTCCTCAGTAACCTTTCTTTAAGTACCTTATTTCTATCATTTCCTTGGCCACATATCTGTTTTACAGTCATCCCACATGCTGTTTGGAGGTGCTGCCATTCTTCTTCGTCTAAGTCTGTTTCCTCCTCTACTTGTCTTGGGGTACTTGAGTGCTGAGTACTTTCTTGTTTATTCTCTCCTTTTAATTGTCTTCCATTAATGGGTGAGTTTCAGATGGAAACATTCAGCATGATTTGGGGGAAAGACCCCCACAGAAGCACAAGTTGATAATGCAAAGGCCGGAGTAATGCATTGGCCGGAGGTCAGGATCGAACCTTGTACCTTGTGCATGGGAGGCGATCAATCACCTTAACCGCTTTGCTATCTGGTCTCTCTGGCCAACCCTATCAGTACTCCTAAAGCGTTTCCCGACTGCTCACCTCTGGAAGTGGTTGGGTGTCATTTTACCTTGTACCCCGCTGTCTGGAGAAACATAACCACCGACTCTTGGGTACAACGGATAATATCCAGAGGCTATCGCATCCCCTTTCATCTTTGCCCAGTCTCATTCAGAGTATTACCCAACATTCTTCCCAGTCACAGGGAAGCAGCAGCACATGAAATTCAAAAGCTGCTACAAAAAAAAAAGTCATCCATACGGTCCTCCCGACCAGATATGATCCAGTTTTTACTCAAGGTTCTTTTTAGTGCCAAAAAAGACAGGGGACTGGAGACCGATTCTGGATCTCAGCGCACTGAACAAATTTGTAAAAACAGAGAAATTCTGGATGGTCACGGTTCAGTCTATCCTTCCCTTCCTGGAAGAAGACGATTGGATGTGCTTTGTAGATCTTCAAGATGCGTATTACCACATAAAAATGGACAAATGCTCAAGAACATACCTATGCTTCCACATAGGAGCCAGTCACTACCAATTTCGAGCTCTGCCCTTTGGTCTCTCTGCAGCCCCCAGAGTGTTCACCAAATGCATGGCACTGGTTATTGCTCACTTGTGACTTCAAGGATTCCAGGAGTTTCCATATCTAGATGACTGGCTCCTCACCACTCCCACCAAGTGTCTACTGGAAGAAGCCCTGCGCTACACTCTCTTCACAGCACAATGCCTGGGAATCACTATAAACTGAGAGAAGTCCAACATGACCGTAGCTCCGTTTTTGGAATTCATAGGGGTACTGTTGGACACGAGAGATTGCACAGCATCTATTCAGGACCACAGGCTTCAAAGAATAAGGCAACAGGTTCAGCCGCTGATCTGTCACCACAAATCTCCCGCTCGATCTATACTCCAATTCTTGGGGTCAATGGCAGCCTCAATCACCATTGTTCCTCTAGCCAGATTCCACATGAGGCTCCTTCAGTGGTTATTTCTCACTCAATGGTACCCTTTACAACTTCCTGTCTTTTCAGATAAGTGTAACTCAGAGATGCAAGCACGATTTACTCTGGTGGATGTCTCAAAATCCCCAGCAATGGTCTCGCCCCTTCAGCCCCCATCAACCGAAAGCCATGATGACCACGGATGCCTCCCTGATGGGGTGGGGGGAGCTATGTCAGGGAAACTTGGTCCAAGGCACCTGGTTGGAGACAGAAGCCATGTTGCATATCAGTGTCCTGGAACTGAGGGCGGTGCTACAGATTCCACATAAGGCTCCTTCAGTGGTTATTTCTCACTCAAGCATTTCATTCCATCCTTCCATCAGGGACTATTGTGATCCAATCAGACAACATGTCAGTGGTCTGGTACATCAACATGCAAGGGGGCACCAGACCTTAACCGTTATGCCGAGATGCCTTGAGAATATGGCAATGGGTGATAGCTTCCAACTGCTTTCTAATTGCAGTGTACATTCCTGGGAGCTCCAACGTGATAGCGGATAAATTCAGCAGATGCATTCTACAACCCCATGAGTGGTCTATCAACCCTATGATAGCAGCAAGCATCTTCAACCGCTGGGGCTAGCCTTGCTGCAACCTATTTGCCTCCGTAACCAACTACAAGTGCAGCAAATATTTTACTCTGATCCCACCTTGGGGACAGTCACAGAGAGATGTTCTAGTCCACGGGTCTACTTTATGCTTATCCTTCTCTTCCCCTCATCTCCCAATTTCTGAAGAAAGCACGACAGTTGAAAAGCAAATTGATCCAAATTGATCCATATTGGCCTCGACAAGTCTGGTTACCCTTCCTCTGGCCTCACCTGCTAGATCAACCATGGATCCTCAAGCCATCCCCAACGTTGATCTCCCATCCGCAGATCTGACTCACCCCAATCTAACAACCCCGAAACTAACAGCTTGGTTTCTCCACTTCCAATGATTGCCAGGCAGGAAAACCTCTCGTCCCCTGTGTGCAATATTCTTATTGCATCTCATAAATCATCCACTAGACTAATCTATCGCCATAATTGGAAAAGGTTTTCTCTATGAACAGCGAATAAACAATTAGACCCCTTGTCAGCCCCAGTTTCAGTGGTTTTGGACTACGTATCACATCTTTTCCACTCTGGGGTGTCTGCCTCTACTATTTGTGTGCATTTAGCAGCCATTTCAGATTTCCACATTGGTTTTCAGGATTCTTCGCTTATGTCACATAGACTCTGTAAAACCTTCCTGAAGGTGCTTATCCACTTAAGACCTCCCTTTAGAGAACCGGTACAACCTTGGGATTTGGCACTGGTTCTGCAAGCTCTAACAGCTTCCCCCTTTGAACCTGCGTCTTCATGTGATGTACAATGTCTCTCTTGGAAAACTTTGTTTCTGATTGCAATCACATCGGCCAGATGCTTGTCAGAACTTCAGGCCTTATGCTTCAAGGTATCACTGAGAAATAATTCTTCCTTTTTACCAAAAGTGGTGTCAGAGTGGTCTATCAACCAATCTATTGACCTTCCAGTGTTCTTTCCTAACCACTCTAACAAGGGAGAGTATTGCCTGCACTCCTTGGTTGTTCATAGGCAAATACGATTTTTATCTGGACAGAACAAAATCTACCCGTAAATCAGACTAACTGTTTCTGGCTTTTCAGGACCTAGACGAGGTCATCCTGTCTCAAAAGTTGGCTTCATGGTTGAGAAATTGTATTACCTTTATCTACAACAAAAACAATGTCACCTTGCCTCACAGAGTGAAAGCACATTCTACAAGGTCTATGGCAACTTCAGCAGCTTTCCATGCTAAGACTTCCCCCAGTGATATTTGCTCAGCTGCAACTTGGGTCAAACCTCATACCTTTATTCTTCATTACAAATTGGACTTGATCTCCCGAGGTAGAGCTTCTTTTGGCTCCTTCCATGAGGGCCATCCAGGAATACAGGTAGCTGGGGACTCTGTCCCATCAATAAGGAATGAACGAAGATTAACAACATCAGATAAAGAAGTTATGTCTTACCATAACGTTCCGTCTGTGTTGTTGATCTTCGTTCATTCATTACTTTCCACCCTCCGTCCCCCTCTGGAGGTTCCTGGTTGAGCCAATACTCCTTTATTGTAGACCTGTTATGGCCAGAGGTAGCCTCTACTTTTGTTTATCAACTTGAAAACTCGATCTGAGGTAACAGGGAGCAGAGCATTCTGGGTAGGACCTTGGCTCAAGAGTTTTTGGCTGATGCGAGCTTGATATTTGGCCGGTTCGGTTCCGAGGACGGAACTGATAACCCATCACTAATGAATGAACGAAGATCAATAACACAGATAGAACATTATGGTAAAACATAACTTCTTTTTTTCCTTATTCCTCTTTTGTATTTCAGGTTTATATTTTGTTCCAATGTTTTAGGATTTCTTTGAAAAGAAAAGGCTGCAGTCCAAAATGAAGTTGCTGGGAGTTTCTGCATCCCCTCAAAAAAACTCATCAGTCAGTTTAGATCTTCTTAATGTATATATCGTTAACCAGATTGCTGCAAAGAAAGAGGACAGTGGTAAGTTTATAATTTATTGATATAACTTTGGTGACCTGGGATTGGTACGCTTGGCAGCAGGTGCTCTTTTAAGTATTACTTTGATACAGCAGCACAGAGAGAAGGGCATCATTTAGCATAGTGTATCATGAGTCACTGGGAGTATTTTAGCACAGCTGCACTCCTTGCTAACAGACTAAAATATTTAGCCTGTATGTAAAAAAATAGAATGCAGTGAAAGAGAATGAGTGAGAAAAATTCAAGGAAATGTAACTAACTAGCATAACCAGATAAGGTACATAGGAGGTTACTAGGCTAGCAGGCCTAGACCCTTTACAAACCTAGCCAGGTTAATCCTAGGTATTCCCATTTGCTCTTTTTGAGTAGTTCGCAGAACAAACTTATGAACAGAGCTGGTCTGTGATCAACACCGGCTACCCCTATCCATGAGAGACATGAGTGCCACCCCAGGGGCAAATTTACTGTCTCCCATCCAGTTATCTAGGTTTTATTTGAATAGGGTCAGTGATGACCTCTGTTTTATGTGACTAGGAAATCTATTCCAGAAAAGCTGCAGTCTCTAGGAGACATATCTGTCTCTCCAGCATGTTCTGTTATTATCACAAGCTATGTTATGATCCCTAGCATGTGTGACCTGTGCCATTTGACTTGCAGATGTGCAGCATTTCCATCAGGACAAGGTTGGAGATTGCCCTATAGGCCAGGCACAGGTCACGTCTTGGCAGTCTATAAGATAGAGAGTAAAGTGACAGGGCTTTCTGCCTGCCCATGCAGGTCATGGTTTGGAGTTCCTGTATTTTCTTAGTGAGAAACCCCTGAGGTCTCTCCAGCTGCTGCAGGTGTCTGGTGAGGTACATGCAAAAGGGTGCATTATACTGTATTAGTGGTCTGATGAGGGTCAAGTACAGTGGAGTTATAACATTCCTTGACCTGGATGCTATGCCCTTGCTTATGAGGTACGCTATGTAAAAGGCTCTCCTTACCACTGTGGAAACTTGGTGGCCAAAGTTCAGATTGCAGTCAGCCTGTGTTCCCATGTCTTGCACCACTGGGTTGGAACTCAGGGGGATGCTGTCAGTATTTTAATTTGTAGGGAATTCCATTTTTGCCAAAGGGAATAATAATGCATATTTTTGTTTTGCATTTAGTTTTAGACCATGGCTTTGGCACCAATCATTTGTATGTGTTAGCCCTTCTTGTAATATGTTGACATTGCTGAGGGACACAATGATTGCTCCCAGTTTGCAATCATTAGCGAACTTGGTGAGTCAAATGTCATCGAAGTTAGCCTGGACTTCTGTGAAATAGATGCCAAACAATAAGGGGCCCTGCACAGACCCCTGTGGTACTCCACTGGTGACTGGTCTACTGGTGGAGGTGGAGTCACCAATTTTGACAGAATGTGTTCTGCCAGTGAGAAAATTGGCTATCCATCTAGTAACATAAGTTTTAATCTGTATCTGGGAGAGTTTCTCAATGATACCAGAGTGAAGAATTCTGTCAAAAGCCTTGGCAAGGTCGAGATAAGCAGTTTGCACTGTCTTACCTTTGTCCATGGCTTTGGTGACATTCTCAAAGAAATCCAGCAGGTTTAATAAGCATGACTTACCCTTAACTAAGCCAGACTGGATTGGGTCCAGTGTTTGGAGGTTGCCTATTTCCTTATTGATAAGGTCCATGATAATTCTTTCCATGGCCTTGCAGATGAGATTAGTTAGACTTACGGGTCTGTAGTTCCCAGGGTCAGTTGATGGCCCCCGTTTGTACAGGGGGATTACTGTTGCTGTTCTCCATTCTGCAGGAACATAGCCACTTCTCAAGCTATAATTAAAGAGGATGCCAAGTGGTTCTGCTGTCTTGTTTTAGATTGTTTAGTAAACAATCTGGGATATTATCTGGTCCCATTGAGGCCATGATTTTGGCCTTGGCAAGTGCAGAAATGACCTGTTCTCAAGCAATACTAGGCAGAGGGCTGGTGTGAGGTATGCTTTGTGATATGGTAGTTGGGGACAGAGGGGTGAAGTTTGCACAGAATCTGTCAGCTAGCAGGTTGGAGATATCTTCCAGTGTAGTATGAGCAATCCCATCTACAACCAGTTCCTCACATAGCTGGGCATTCCCTTTTAGACTTTGGACATAGTTAAATAATGCCTTATGATTATCCTTGGCTAGGGATGTGATTCTAGTTTCGTAATTTGCTTTAGAAGACTTTACAAGAACCCTGATTTTCTTGTTTAGGCTTAAGAGAGAACCCTTCCTCTGCAGAGTGATATCCCTCTTGCTTTTGGACAATAGTAGCAAATGTTTTACAACAGAAGTAAGAATTCCTGCAATATCGAATCCTACAAAATAAGTTTACTAACCCTGTGAAATGTTCACAACACACAAAAACTTTGCAAAACTCAGAACAGCTTTTGCAGAATACTGTTAAAACAACATAAGAGCAGTACAGTAACAAACAGACTGAGTTTCTTTAACAAGTGCAGACTTGAAAGCAGTGATAAATTCAACCAAATAAATAAATGCAGCACATAAGTGTTAAATATCATTGAAACGGTTAGAGCAAGTGCAAAAAAATATACATGTATCAACTTTGTAGGTCCAGATGGTTTTAGAAGCAATCCAAGTCCTGCAGTCACAGATGTCCAAGCCAGGCACAAGGAAGCTCTGAATAAAATGAGCGGATAATAACTTAAACTATAGGAATCCAACAGAGGGGGATGTTTGAGGGTTTTTTTTTTTTGCTAATTTTTGTGCAAAAGTCCATATCATGCTCTATCCTCCTCCTCCTGTTAACTTTGTCAGCTTTGAATTTTAGCTTGTATTTGTTCTTCACATTAGTTTAATCTCTCAGTTTTGTTGTTTACTGGAATAAATGGATAACTGTGTTTCCTACTTGTTTAATTTATTGATACTGATGAAATTGCTTTAGAAATGATAATTTGGACTGCTTTCTTCCATTTTGTCTTTGTTATTTTATTCTCTTAACTGTTTCATTTGCACTTAGTCGTACAAATCATTTTTATGTATACTACCCACAGGGTCAGTAGGATGTTTTTTTTTAAACCTTGCATCCAGCAGTTATAAATGAAGAAATGAAGGACTTGCTGTGATTATTTTGATTCATTCAGTTTAGGCTACAGCTATTGATAGGAAGACTAAAATGGAAATTGATGTGTTTATTTTCAAATAGAAAGAGTACAAAAATTTTGCAGAGATCTAGTACCAGCTATATCTAGGGTCATAGTATATATTTCCAAAGTGCCAAATTTGTAAATGTTGTTTTTACAGCATAGTAAAGAAAATCATTTTAAGATAAGAAAATATTCTATCCTGCCATAAATATTGAAATCCATGATTATTTTACTGTAGTTTATAAGAGAGAGAAAGCAAAGGACATGCAAGTAAAATAAAGCAGTAATGGAGCTCTTCTCCAGCCTAAATACTAGCTAATCACACTTTGGAGATGCATTAGTACTGTGCTGCCTGTAGGGCTGATATGGGGGAAGTAGAATCCTCTACTTTTGTGGTTAATCTCTTTTTAATTTCTCCAAGCCTTTTGGGTTTCTAATACCCTGATGGGAATGGACCTCATTCCTAAGTCAAAGTATGACTAAAGTTCATGAAATAAGTATTGTTTTGATCGGTGATGTTAGCCAGAAGTGCTCTTCGCAGCACCCACAATGTGCCCAGTAATGATGCTTTAAAGATAATACATATCTTGCATGTAGAAAAGTGTGCTGGTTTAGACCAAGATCCTTAACAGCAATCTCAGCATCTGTGGCTCAGTACCACAATGTTATTATGTCAGTTTTCTAGAAAGTGACTGACATATTTGGCAAATTCAAGTCCACATAACTGAGGTTTGCCCAAATGGGTGTACGCCTTCAGAGTCAGTTTGAGAGTGTGAAGGGTTGAAGCTGAAGGAGTAGCTTGAGAAATAAATTGAGAGGTGGGAGGTATACTAGGGATGAAGGTATTAGGCAGATTTTGTTTTGGTGGGGCTGGGAGTTTGGCATTTGATGACTTTAATGTTCACTTGAAAGAGGTTATAAACTGAAGCAGTGTGGATGTGGGAAACCTCACTGTTACGGTTGTAGTGGGTAGTTTGTGTTGGAAATGGTAACTTGTTTGGTCTTCATAAAACACAATGAATTCAGTGGTTAATATTCTGCTGGAAAGGTTACTGTAATGGTAAATCATAACATCTGGGATGTACTTGTATATTTTCAGCCCCTATCCAAAAATTTACCAGCTTTGCCTCAGTCCCATTGAAAACCATTGCTGGTTTCACCCACATCATTCCTTTGAATGTTGTTGACTATTTGCTATTTTTCATCAGAAATCTTTAAGAAGAATGTCATTGAAGTATTTTCTTGCAGTTGTGGTACTTAATCTCCAAGTTTTTATTTTCTTGACAATGGGTTTGAGGGTATCTAACAATAAATCGGAGGAAAGTATAAGGAATTGAAACCTAGCAGATAAGAATCATAAAAGAAAACTGCATTAAGATTTGAAAATGGAAAGTTCCCATCTTCGTCTTTAGTTATGAGGAGAGTACTACAGTTTAAATGACTTCTAAAATTAGGCATGAGAAGTTTTCTAAAATACAGAAATTGCCATCACTTATATTATTGCAGCCAGAAGAAAAGACTTTTTAGTGCACCTTCATTGGTGCCTACTTCTCCCATCCATATCTACTTGATCATATTAGATCAGGAGTTTCATTGGAAGATAAGTGTGGTACTTCCAGAGTGTTCATTAGCTAGGTGTCCTGTACCTTCTTCCACTTTGGCTCCAGTATTACTAAAAACTGATTTCCACTGTAAAATATTGGCAAGAGAATATTTCAGTGTGGTAGAGGAAATAGCATTGAAGCAGCAGGGATCTACATCAGTACATTTGTTGCACAAACTTCATTTAGTGTATAGAAGATAGAACTCTGTAAAGGATCAAGAGGGCACCACGGAAACCAACATAACTCATTCAACAGACTCCTGTTACAATGAGGAGGTGTAAAGAGGAGGATTAATGTTTGACACACATTTTTTCTCTTCTCAATATTCTTTTGGAAAGGAAAATTCTTCCTAATCTTCATGCTGTCCACAAACATTACTTCCTTTATGGAAAAAAGTATATTTCATGGTAGAACATTTTAGATAGACTTTAATATCCATCTTTTTCTGGAAAGAGAAACAGACATACGTTGAGGTTTCTAGAATGCAAAGTTAGGTGTCCATCCTCTCTTACACTTTAAGGATATTCTGAAGACTAAAGTCTGGATTCACAAACTCTAGTACCTAAATAATCTGATAGGTGGTATAAATCTCCTTTTAATATACAAGATATTATGCTCATGAGGTTGATTTGCAACTTTCTGTTAACAGCTAATTAAAATAGGAAGATTGATCAGTCCTTCTGAATAAGGTTTATGGATTACTCTTGTATCTTATAAATTAGAGCATTATGTTATTTGGCTCATATGGATTCTAATCACAGTACCATCTCTGACCAAATACAAATTTCACTACTAAAAAAAATTGTAGGAAAGGAGGTCTTTCTCATCACTTTTAAGACAAACAGTTAAAAGGAAACCTCTTCAGCAATAATTCAGTTTTGTTAGGAAGGTGATGATACTACTAGATAGCTTCCAAATGACTGCAACCTTCTCTGTATTGTTTCCCCTTTCCCAGCATCTTTTGGAGGCAAATTTCAGAATCACAGTTCTGTTGACAACAGATATCATAAACAAGTGAATCTGGGAAGTAATTTAACAAGATTATTCAAGAGAATTTGCTTAGAAACCACAAGGACAATTAGCCTCACACATTCCATCTCATCAGGTACAGCTAGCCCTTTTAGTTACAAATCAGATTTGGCAAAAAAGCCACAGAGAGGATTTCTTGATCTAAACAAATTCATAAATGCACTGATATTTGGGATGTTGATAATGATGACTTTTCTTCTTTTTAGAAGCTTTACATGATGACAGTAAACTTGGAAAATGCATATCTTCACATACCAGGAATACCTTTTCTCAGAAAATACCTCAGATTTAAGATGTCTTATTGCTGGTCCAGTTTTATCTCTGCTATGTAAGCTAGCCACAGCTGTGAGAATATGCCCCAGGATTCATGAAGCTCGGCGCAAGGCCGGCGTAAGGCTTGTGCCGTCCGTGCTGCGTATATATAGAGTAATCGCACCATATGCATATTAATGAAGGCGCGCAGCCGCCACAGTCACGTGCATAGGAAACGTGCGCGAGTGCATGGGGCGTAACGAAGTTGCGCATGGAGGCATGTCAATGTCGTCTGTCGATGAGCAACCTAAACTGCTGAATATTATATTCCACCTGCAATAGTAATCGCACATATCAGTGTCCGTGGATACTAAAACATATGCAAAGCATGCAAGATAGTCCCTGCGAACAGAAAATGAAGAATCAAACACAAATGCACGGTAGGGAATAACGGGTCCCTACCCCTGAACAAATGACATGAAAACAGTGTGCCCATAGTCCAACTTAGTGTTGATAGCTATACCATGTGGAAGTGAAACGTATCATATGTTAGCGCACCACCAGTAGGTACGTCCAGCCCAATGTAGAGGGTCACCAGCTGACCCATAATGTGAGGGAGGGAACATAGCTGTGCAGATGTGTCCATAACAAATTACACGAGGAGAAATGCAGATATATGTAGTGACCGTATGTCTGAATCATATCCCACAAGGCATGTAATAGTCACATACAAAAGGTATGTCCATATTTCACATACCAAATGTGATAGGAAAGAGCATACGCATGTAAACGAAACAGAAGGAACATATAAACAGCTATAACAATACGGACACATGTAGGCCGAAAGGAACAGTATGATCCGTACCGTCGACTAAGATTACCACCTGTCCCACTTTGCGAGCGAAAGTCCCTCTGTGGGCAGATGTGTCCCGACACAAACATGTAAAAATGGCAAATGTCCAGAGAATATAGGACATAATTATTCCGTAGACGTCATGTAATAGTTGCATTAAACATATTTCACTGAACGTATATTACATAAATGTCATGAGAAACAGAATAAGACACCGAAATGCTACAAGAATAAGCTTAGATATAGGCAAGAATTGTAAGTTCCATCTGCCGAACTGACCGTGGGTATGTGTCGGCCTGTAAAATATGCTGTGTTCACTGCAAATGTCACACTGTGGCCAATTGAAAAGGTGGAAACACAACCGTCGACTGTGGGGAGGCATTGTCCACAACAGTCGGACATGTGTAAGGAATAGTTTGGACATAGGAAAAGGTGCCATCCTACCAATGAGTACAACAGGATGGCAAAATCCAGAAGTCAGCTGTATAATCCGAATGTGTATGTGACACAGTCGAACGGGTAGTACCCGGATATACCAACCAAGTAATGAAAGTGAAGTATGGGCATGTACCTATGTGCGTGAGGTATAGCATGTGGAAAGCAAACATGGCAGGGTAGTCCACACAACCATAAAGGTACCCAACACATGTAGGGTAGTCAGTGTGTAACTCTGGCTGTGTCATGGGCCAACAACCAAAGTAGTGCTCTATGGGGTGTGATGAATTCGCGTGTGAGGAGTGGGTGGTTAATGCTAAAATCCTCAAAGACGATACTGTGTCGTATGCAGAAAAGGTGAACCGGAGGTGTATGAGGGGGCAGCGGGTGACATGGAAAGAAACACAACCACATGTAGAAACAGCTGCAAGACAAGCTGACAGGTCATAGTGTAGAACACAATCCCACAAACATATGAATATGGAAATGTGCGAGGCAAATGTATAGATACGTCACTGTCACATACCCACAGATTGGTCCTGATGGAACTGGCCATAACAAATGCAACACACCTGGATGCATAATGGCCTACCCAGCATACCCTCCACAACACACAACCTGCCTCCATATCAGAACGTCCACCAAAGCCAGCCGTACTTGGTCCACTGGTTTGTTGCAGACACAGCTACACACAGTGACCCCTACGCATATGTAGTAGGTATTGTCACCCTAGGCAGTGTCAGGATTGCAAACCATGTATCCCCTGCATGTAAAACCCCCTGCACGTTTTTGTAAAGCCACAAAAGTAGTAGAATGGGTATGACGGCATGATGTCCAATCCTGTAGATATCTGGACACAAGTCAGAATGTGCAGTGGAGGTCCATGACACTGTCCAGCCCTAAGTGGGCATGCATAACCTACTATCCAGGATAAAACACCTTCCCGTGACGCACTTGTCCAGACACGAATAGGAGGGAGAATATAATGCACACATTTACATAGTGGCAAACGGCATGAGGGTGAGGAAGACACTGACGTAAACAGGTCAACCCTGATCAAGTGTGAGGGACACTGACTGTGTGCAGGCGTGACCGACCATACCTTTCAACCTGTGTGAGCAAGATATCTGGACAGAGCCGTGAATACAAGTGAGACAAAGGTCCAAAAACAGGGACATTCTGTAAAGATAGCTCTTAGAAACACAGAATATGATAGAATAACAGTTTGCACATTGGCATTAATGTCCGGAGTATGAAGTCTGAAACCCAACTGTCTGTCAGCACGTTCCGACTGCAGTCTTTAATGCTGAGCTACTGCTGTGCCAGAACACAACAGCATATTACAGAGGTCCGTGCCATACCACTCAACTGTCCTGATATTTGCAGAATGACTAGGGTTACTACCTGTGCCACTTTGCGAGTAACAGTTCCTCTGTAGGCAGCTGTGTCCTGTGAAAAATATCAAGACATAGCAAATGTCCTGAGAATTTAGGACAAAGTTATTTCCTAAGTTTCTTTAATAGTTGCATAAAACAGTTATTTTATATATGAAACGTCTATGTTATGTGAAGTAGCATAAGCAATTCAAATGTTACTAGAATAAGCTATTATTTGTGCAAAAAAGGTTAAGTTCTGTACCATGCACGGCTGTTGGTATGTTTTGTCCTGGAAAATCTGACATTTCTACAGAACATGTCCCACTTTGGGCATTTGAAAAGGTGGCAACCCTAAGAATGACCAGAGGTTTGCCACATATTGTTGTTGTGTGCCTCCGACAATCTGCACCAGTGTGGTAAATAGCTGAGGATTGACGTCACTAAATAATGAGAAATATCCTGAGTTTAAGATTCCACATCCTTCAGAAAAGTCATGCTAATGCAAAACCTAGTATTCTATCAACGTTCTAAGCTTGTAAGAGCAATCGTTAAAATGTGTCCCTAATTGTCCCCCCATCGTGTAGGTTTTGCGCAGTTTTGGTGCTCTAAGAGGTTGAGAGATATGGTCCGTACATATTTACAGTAACAACCCTTCACATTTGTGTAATGTACAACTGCATACCTGTAGTCACTTCATGTCCAAAATAATAATCCCCTTATGACTGTATACAGGTAATAGTCAAATGTGAATGGGAACACCCCTCACCATGGAGTATGGACTGTAACAACCCCACCCATAATATGTATTGCCAAAAGAATAAGCTGCTGACAGGTGCCCAAACACCTGTGTCTATAAACACAGGTAAAACTTCATAATAGGTAGAAACTCCCTGTCCATATGCTTCATCTGACATTTGAACTCGGCCAGGGAAGTTCCGTTCACCAGGTGGACAAGCCTAAACCCAGATCCCTACATGAACACCCTGACAATCAAAGACCTGTATGTGCCTGGACTATATGCCGTGGTGTTCTGCATATCCTCGGAGTGATGAACAATGCAGCTGTGATCCACAGCAGTAGGCAATAGGGAATGTGTAATATGTAGTACCACGTTTTTCCCAGCAGGAGAATGGATGCCTGTGTTGTAGGTGAAACGGTGAGGCGTATGATGATGTAGCTAAGTACTATGGGTATGCATATCAATGAGGGAGAACACCAATAGAATAGTGGTTCCGGCATCCGGCCAACGTGAATGCAGTCCCGGTTGACCTACGACCACTGCACATATAACTTGAAAGTGTAATGAATGCGTTTGTGCTGTACACACATTTAAATATGTAAAGGTGAACGTGTGTTTCGCAGCAGTTCGTAAACCGGGATACAGATATGCAACTGTTACGGTCAGAATTATGAAAGTTCACATAAGCACAAATATCTATGAAACATATGTAACCCACAATAAGGATATGCAAGTGCACCTGCGCGTGTGTAATCCGCTCACAGCATACCAAATGAATGCTGTTTTCCCCACGTTCTATGTACATGGCTCATACCTGTTAACCCCGTAAAGTACGAAACCGGACAAAGCCATGAAAACAACTGGTACAAATAGGGACAATCCCCAGATATTGCCCTAACAAACATAGAAAGTGGATAGAATAACAGGTGTGTCACTAGCATGGATTCTCTGAAGGGTATGAAGTCGTAACCTGAAATGTTTGTCATTATTTACCAACGTCAGTCTTTAATGATATGCCACTAAATTGCCAGATAGACACAAGGTTATGAAAAACGGACCAAAGATAAGAGGCAAACAGCTGTACATGCAGCGAAAATCTCTACAGTTGAAAGGTATGATATGGATATATATATATATATATATATATATATATACACACATATATCCACAGACATAAACCAAAGCAAATTATGAAATGAGGAATGTACAGACATATGTATATATGTACTTATATATATCTATACACACATGATACATGAATAGATATATACACAACAAACATATGTCCCTGTACATATAACACATGTACATAAATAGGTCACGGTATAGCTATTATGGATAGACAGACAGACGTGCATGAAAGGAGAATACACCACTGCTTTCCAAACCATTGCCCAGAAAGTACCAGTGTGACAGGGCCTGCAAGTTCTACACGTTAAACATGAATATAGGTGTCCTTTGCAGGACCCCAAAAATTGATCCCGTACAAAGGGCGAACCGTCATTGATGCAAAAGACGTCACAACTGCAACTACGATATAGCTGTACATGCAACAGTAGCAGGTGCAAGGGTAATAACACATGGGTCGATAGAATGTATGATGTATGACCTGATATCCGCAGAGTGGGGAGTGCTCAGAAGTGTCCTCACACTTTATTATCACTCACATTAAACATGTCTAATGGGTACTGTGGAGGGGTGTCATGTATGGGAATCATGGGTATGCAGAAATGGGCCTAGGTGTTGGTTGGCACAGATCTATTAGGTACGCCCCATGGGAGTGATCAGTATACCTATGCGGATATAGCACACACCTATATTCTCCAAAAAGGTGCAACCCATCTACTGGATATTGTGTAAACCATTGGGGGAAGACGTAGGGACCTATATCAGTGTCATGTAGGCGATTATCATGGATGGACATGTGTACGACCAAGATGGTAACCTACCTGCCAAAATGTCAGAATAAGACAGCTGGACTAAGGCATAATACATGAAATACAAATAGGGACTATATTAAATATACCCCAGACAAAGTCAGAACGTTGACATAATAATGGCGTAGTCAGGAATATGAATGTTATGAGAGTTAGTAATCATGAAATAGAAATGTCAGTCATTATTACCTAACCGCACAGTCCGTCATGCCTTGCCAGCAATCTACCAGAAAGGCACATTATTATGACAAATGTAACAGAATCATAGGTCAAACCTCGGGGCGTTTACCCATAATGTGTACAGGTGAAAGGTATGAAGGTAATCCGTCCTAAATAAATGTACAGAACTAGTGATACTAGGTGGACAGGTGAGAAGAAAGACGTCAGGACAAATGACAAAACATGTACAAGTCAAAAGCATGACTTTCCACAAATGTGAATGACAACGTATGCCCTGTGAAAGTCAATGTGGAAGGTTAATAGACTCAAAAGACATGTGTCCCTCAGGGTGTCATGCAGTGTCACCGATACAGTGTCCAGTCCCCCATACTCGTACATGAGCTCTGCCACAGACGGAAAGCGCAAATACCGGCGTACACATAAGGTACATGATAGAATAATTAGTGTGGATAAGCACCTGTTGGCCTGTGTGAGGAATATAACCCTCTGGGTGGGTGTGTCCTGCAATAGGAATGTAATGGCATCAGGCCTGTGATGGCGCCATATATTGTGTGTATTGGTGTAAGAAAATTGATATGATGCAAACTATGAAATGAGAACTGACATCATTAAATAATGACAAACATTTGAGTTTAAGACCCCAAATCCCTCAGAAAAGTCATACTAATGCAAAACCTATTATACTGTCAACTATCTACGTTTGTAAGAGCAATATTTAAAATCTTCCCCTATTTGTCCCCCCATCATGTTAGGCTTTGTACAGATGTTTTGCTCTAGGAGGTTGAAAGGTATGATCAGAAACAGATACATGTCTGAGGAAACAGCATTATCGACCGCAAGATAACTCAGAAGGTATGAAAAGTGCTGCAGTAGGAAGTTCAGTATTGGCCGCAGGTATGTGCTGACATGTCAAATGACACAGCAGTCTACATGAAGTACCTATAGGGCGTCACCTTTACCAGTGATGACAGTGGGACATACCCACAGCCATGCATACACCACAAATAGACATAGCACACAGCAAAGCCTAGGCCATGATACACGAAGCCTCCGGCGTGTATGGATTGAGTGAGAGTACAGCAAGGAAAGATGACTGCCAGGCTATTCAGCAAACACCTGTAGGGGCGTGCAAGACCGCCCGTAACACGAACATTGCAAGGACAATGTTGGGATTTGCAACATACCCCATTTGTATGTGAAAGCTATGCAAATGATGTAATTACGCGATACATGAAACAGTAAGCTGTCCGTGCAAGAGCAGAGTTATGTGCAGAAATGTACCCGGATGTTAGGCGACTAACGTTCTGCACGTTGCTAAACTTAGCAATGACAGCTGCATATACAGTATGAATACAGTCGAAGAAGCATGCCAATGTCCAAGTCCAAGGCCAGTGGCAGCTTTGTCCATTGGATATCAATAAAACAGTAGTTGTCCTCCCCCGATCTCTGGTGTGGAAGCGTAGCGCAACGCCACGTGAATGCACTGCACTTCAAAACAAGTCATATATGTTTAAT